>NC_053024.1:58941492-59106367 GCF_003073215.2 Triticum urartu | reverse complement strand
ATAAGGAAGATGTGCTACTCCTACAGCTCCTGTAGCAAAACCTAGAGCTACTTCAGCAACACCTAGTGCTCCTTCTCCAACAACTAGATCTCCTGCACCAACAACTAGAGCTCCTGCACCAACACCAAGAGCTGGAAGAACTGGAAGTGCTGCTGGTAGAGGTGGTGGAAGTGGTGCTGGTAGAGGTGCTGGAAGAAGGGCTGGTGGTGGAAGAGGATCTGGAAGAGCATCTTTTAGTGCTCAATCTTTTGCTGGGAGAGGTGCTTATTCTTCAAGGCCTTTCTCTGCCCCAAGGCAGTATGGTGCCTCAACTTCTAGTGCTCCTCCTCCACCAACTGATGGCACACACACTGGATGGATGGCCTGGTTCAATGCTAGTAGAGGTGGCAGAAGGTGATGCAAACTTCTGTTGATGCTACAATGTGCACCTACTACAATGTGGAATGTTATCTTCTGGTTTGATGTCACTCCAGTAACTACTGCTGATGCTTTATTTTGGTTTCATGCCACTGCAGAAACTTGTGCTGATGATACATTGTGCTTTATTTTGCTTTGATGATACAGCAGCAACTTGTATTCATGGTACAATGTGTATTATTTAGAGTTTGATGCCACTACAATGTGTTTTCTTTTGGGTTTGATGCCACTAAAGCAACTTGTGCTGATGCTAATGGATATCTTGATGGTTCTGTTGGGGATAACTTGATGGTTCATGGATTGATGCCACTTTGGTGGATAACTTGATGTTGAGCCTGCGGTGCCTCGGGGTCGACGGAGCCACCTAAAACTAACCTTTAGGGTTTACGGTGCCTCGGTGTCGACGGAACCACAAAAACCTAAGCATTAGGGTTTACGGTGCCTCGGGGTCGATGGAACCACCTAAACCTAACCTTTAGTGTTCACGGTGCCTCGGTGTCGACGGAGCCACCAAAACCTAACCATTAGGGTTTACGATGCCTCGGTGTCGACAGAGCCACCTAAACCTAACCATTAGGGTTTATGGTGCCTCGGTATCGACGGAGCCAACAAAACCTAACCATTAGGGTTTACGGTGCCTCGGTGTCGACGGAGCCACCTAAAACTAAGCATTAGGGTTTACAGTGCCTCGGTGTCGACGGAGCCACCAAAACCTAACCATTAGGGTTTACGGTGCCTCGGTGTCGACGGAGCCACCTAAACCTAACCATTAGGGTTTACAATGCCTCGGTGTCGACGGAGCCACCAAAACCTAACCATTAGGGTTTACGGTGCCTCGGTATCGACGGAGCCACCTAAACCTATCCATTAGGGTTTACGGTGCCTCGGTGTCGACGGAGCCACCTAAAACTAAGCATTAGGGTTTACGGTGCCTCGGTGTCGACGGAGCCACCAAAACCTAACCATTAGGGTTTACGGTGCCTCGGTGTCGACGGAGCCACCTAAACCTAACCATTAGGGTTTACAATGCCTCGGTGTCGACGGAGCCACCAAAACCTAACCATTAGGGTTTACGGTGCCTCGGTATCGACGGAGCCACCTAAACCTATCCATTAGGGTTTACGGTGCCTCGGTGTCGACGGAGCCACCTAAAACTAAGCATTAGGGTTTACGGTGCCTCGGTGTCGACGGAGCCACCTAAACCTATCCATTAGGGTTTACGGTGCCTCGGTGTCGACGGAGCCACCTAAAACTAAGCATTAGGGTTTACGGTGCCTCGGTGTCGACGGAGCCACCAAAACCTAACCATTAGGGTTTATGGTGCCTCGGTATCGACGGAGCCACCTAAACCCATCCATTAGGGTTTACGGTTCCTCGATGTCGATGGAGCCACCTAAAACTAAGCATTAGGGTTTACGGTGCCTCGTTGTCGACGGAGCCACCAAAACCTAACCTTTAGGGTTTACGGTGCCTCTGTGTCAACGGAACCACCTAAAACTAAGCATTAGGGTTTACGGTGCCTCGGTGTCGACGGAGCCACCTAAAACTAAGCATTAGGGTTTACGGTGCCTCGGTGTCGACGGAGCCACCAAAACCTAACCATTAGGGTTTATGGTGCCTCGGTATCGACGGAGCCACCTAAACCCATCCATTAGGGTTTACGGTTCCTCGATGTCGATGGAGCCACCTAAAACTAAGCATTAGGGTTTACGGTGCCTCGTTGTCGACGGAGCCACCAAAACCTAACCTTTAGGGTTTACGGTGCCTCTGTGTCAACGGAACCACCTAAAACTAAGCATTAGGGTTTACGGTGCCTCGGTGTCGACGGAGCCACCTAAAACTAACCATTAGGGTTTACGGTGCCTCGGTGTCGACGGAACCACCTAAAACTAAGCATTAGGGTTTACGGTGCCTCGGTGTCGACGGAGCCACCTAAAACTAAGCATTAGGGTTTACGGTGCCTCGGTGTCGACGGAACCACCTAAAACTAAGCATTAGGGTTTACGGTGCCTCGGTGTCGACGGAGCCACCTAAACCTAACCATTAGGGTTTACGGTGCATCGGTTTCGACGGAGCCACCTAAAACTAACCATTAGGGTTTACGGTGCCTCGGTGTCGACGGATCCACCTAAACCTAACATTTAGGGTTTACGGTGCCTCGATGTCGACGGAGCCACCTAAACCTAACATTTTGGGTTTACGGTGCCTCGGTGTCGATAGAGCCACCTAAACCTAAACATTAGGGTTTACGGTGCCTCAGTGTCGACGGAGCCACCTAAAACTAACCATTAGGGTTTACGATGCCTCGGTGTCGACGGAGCCAACTAAAACTAACCATTAGGGTTTACGATGCCTCGGTGTCGACGGAGCCACCTAAACCTAACCTTTAGGGTTTACGGTGCCTCGGTGTCTTCCAATGCTAACATAATCATCTAATATAAAACCTAGTGCATTAGAAATCATAATATGAAGTCTAGCAAACATAACATAGAATATTTGATCCATCTTCCAATGCATGATATATCATCATTTCAAGTTTAGCAAACATAACACACAATAGTTACTGGAGTTCAACATATTATAGGGTACACAACCATTGTTCACAATACATAGTGGAGTTTAGATGCATAGTTCATCCTTTTCTCACAAAAGGATGAAACTCATATTTACTACATACATACACAACCATAGTTCATCTTAGACAAGTTCACATTTAGTAGAGCCATACACTACACAACCATCATGCCCAAAAGGTCAGCATTGCCCACTAGTCTCATATTCATTTTCTTCACTTCTCTAAGATGGCCTAGACCCCCTTGATCTTCTCCTTCAGCTTCTCCTCTGCCTTCATCAGCTCAGCAAACTGAAGCTCTAGCTGCCCCATCTCTTCACCATGCTTTTTTCCTTTCCCTTAAGCAAATCAGCAACCTGAAACTTCAACTCTAGCTTATCTTGGGTGAGCTTCTCCTCAGACTTTCTGAGCTCTGCATTCTTCAACTCCAAGTTCATCTTAGCTTCAATAAGCAATTGCTTGTCTATAATATGCTTCAACTTCAGGTTCTGGATGACTGTAGCTTGAGCTCTTGTCAGGTTCAATAGCACTTCATAATTCTGCTTAAGCTTCTCAGACTCTGCATCTTTCTTTGCCTTCTGTGCATTAATATCAGCCACCAGTTCACTTCTGCATTCATGCTGATATGTAATGGCAGACTGCAGATGTCTGAAATCCACCACCCTGTCCTCCTGGAAGGTCATAAGCTCATGAACATCTTGGACTAGCTTGTCATAGTTGGTCTCCAGCTTGTTCTTCTCTTCTGTCAGATGGTGGATAGTGAAAGAACTTTCAAGATTATCATTCACCCTAGCACTCTTGCTATCTTCAACCATTGCCCACAACTTCAACAATGCATTTTGCATTGTTGGGGGCCACTGCTAATCAACCCATTCAACAAACCCACAATTCTGCCCTTCCTGCAAAAACAGCAAAAAGATAAAAATTAAACAAGTTAGTTCATACCACAGGTAAATAACTAGTGCAAAGCAATAGCACTGTTTTTCCTTTTATACATTGGTAATAATAGCACCATTAAGCTACACTAGAAATTTAGATGTACCTACCCACTAAATAACAGCATGACAAATTAAAGCACCACTCACCTACAGATTTGAACTAGAGTTTGCTAATCAGCTACAAAACAAGAGCAATCTCAAACTTCAAACTAGGTGAACTACCAAAGCATATGGAGTACATACTATCCATTTAACTAAATATTTGTAGCATTGACATACATAACAACAGGTGCATCCCAACATAAAAAATAACAATTCACTCAATATTTAGTTCCAAACAGGAGCAAAAATGTAACAGCAACATAATTAACAGTGCACTGTAATTGAACTACATAAAAATCCCACTAAAGCAACATAAAACCTATAGAAGTCCCAAACTGAATATTTAACATGATAGCAACAACAATGCCACTGCAAAATAGTGTTAACCACTGTCATTAAACTACACAAGCTACTGTTGTTGCAAAAGTTAATATGCCCTAATAATCAGGTATTGTAGTCATGTTCAATATGACACTATCAACCTAAATAGAATATCCCACTATCAGCCAAAATTCATACCGGCTCTGCACATGCTAAGAACCTTCTCCCAGTGTCTTTTCCTTCAAATGCGACAAACCTCTCAGATGGCTTGTCGTGCTTCTCACATGGCGACATCGTGTCCATCTCAAGCCCCTGGTAATCTGGATCTTCAACGCTGAAAGGGACCTGCCGAACCTCATAGAAACAAAATGCCCAAATCAAAACCCAGCGAAATCAACCAAATCAAAAAGCCCCAAATCTGAAACCCTAACCCTAAACCTAGCTCAAAGAAAATCACCTGGTTAAGCCCGTCCATGGATGAGGTCGAGTGCATGTACGGCAGGCTGGACGTGTCGTCACTGCTTTCGTCTTCGAAAACCATGGCGGGTGGTGGTGGTCCGGTCCGGCAACGCTGCGGGCGACAGAGGAGCGAGGAGGGGGCACGAGCGAGGAGGAAGAGAAGAAAGGAGAGGGAGAGACAGAGCACGGGCCGGTCCGGTTCGAGCCGGACCGCATTATCGAGCGAGTGGTCGGGGGCCGTTTCGCGAGCGTGGCAGCTGACGCGCGGGCCCGGGCGGTCAGTTCCAGCGTCAATACGTAGAAATACGAAGTTTAGAGTGATTTGCAACGGTTCGCCCCAAACGTGGTACTGACATGTAAAATTTTTCAAAAGTTGTACCAATTCGTCACCACCGCCCTAAATGTGGTACTATCGTCTAATTAACTCCCTAGAGATTCATAAACGTGGCAGACTGCAGATGTCCGAAATCCACCACCCTGTCCTCCTGGAAGGTCATAAGCTCATGAACATCTTGGACTAGCTTGTCATAGTTGGCCTCCAGCTTGTTCTTCTCTTCTGTCAGATGGTGGATAGTGAAAGAACTTTCAAGATTATCATTCACCCTAGCACTCTTGCTATCTTCAACCATTTCCCACAACTTCAACAATGCATTTTGCATTGTTGGGGGCCACTGCTGATCAACCCATTCAACAAACCCACAATTCTGCCCTTCCTGCAAAAACAGCAAAAAGATAAAAATTAAACAAGTTAGTTCATACCACAGGTAAATAACTAGTGCAAAGCAATAGCACTGTTTTTCCTTTTATACATTGGTAATAATAGCACCACTAAGCTACACTGGTAATTTAGATGTACCTACCCACTAAATAACAGCATGACAAATTAAAGCACCACTCACCTACAGATTTGAACTAGAGTTTGCTAATCAGCTACAAAACAAGAGCAATCTCAAACTTCAAACTTGGTGAACTACCAAAGCATATGGAGTACATACTATCCATTCAACTAAATATTTGTAGCATTGACATACATAACAACAGGTGCATCCCAACATAAAAAATAACAATTCACTCAATATTTAGTTCCAAACAGGAGCAAAAATGTAACAACAACATAATTAACAGTGCACTGTAATTGAACTACATAAAAATCCCACTAAAGAACCATAAAACCTATAGAAGTCCCAAACTGAATATTTAACATGATAGCAACAACAATGCCACTGCAAAATAGTGTTAACCACTGTCATTAAACTACACAAGCTACTGTTGTTGCGAAAGTTAATATGCCCTAATAATCAGGTATTGTAGTCATGTTCAATATGCCACTATCAACCTAAATAGAATATCCCACTATCAGCCAAAATTCATACCGGCTCTGCACATGCTAAGAACCTTCTCCCAGTGTCTGTTCCTTCAAATGCGACAAACCTCTCAGATGGCTTGCCGTGCTTGTCACATGGCGACATCGTGTCCATCTCAAGCCCCTGGTAATCTGGATCTTCAACGCTGAAAGGGACTTGCCGAACCTCATAAAAACACAATGCCCAAATCAAAACCCAGCGAAATCAACCAAATCAAAAAGCCCCAAATCTGAAACCCTAACCCTAAACCTAGCTCAAAGAAAAATCACCTGGTTAGCCCGTCCATGGATGAGGTCGAGTGCATGTACGGCAGGCTGGACGTGTCGTCACTGCTTTCGTCTTCGAAAACCATGGTGGGTGGCGGTGGTCCGGTCTGGCAACGCTGCGGGCGGCAGAGGAGCGAGGAGGGGGCACGAGCGAGGAGGAAGAGAAGAAAGGAGAGGGAGAGACAGAGCACGGGCCGGTCCGGTTTGAGCCGGACCGCACGTATCGAGCGAGCGGTCGGGGGCCGTTTCGCGAGCGTGGCAGCTGACATGCGGGCCCGTGCGGTCAGTTCCAGCGTCAATACGTAGAAATACGAAGTTTAGAGTGATTTGCAACGGTTCGCCCCAAACGTGGTACTGACATGTAAAATTTTTCAAAAGTTGTACCAATTCGTCACCACCGCCCTAAATGTGGTACTATCGTGTAATTAACTCCTAGAGATTATCCCCCCCCCCCCCCCCCCCCCCCCCCCCCCCCCCCCCCCCCAAAACACACACACACACCCCATACTTCTCACAACGAAACGAACCAAACATATGAAGACTAGATTAGCTTAAGTTTATCCTTTTCCCTTTTATGTATATGCAGATTACATGATGTTCGGAAGAACAAGCCAGATACTCGGCCAAGTCTAGTGGATGAATTTATATCTCGGACTAAAAAATAGATATCCCATTCTAGCACAGTGGATCCGAGAGTGGGTATTCTACTCCTAGGCTCATTGCACCCACGATCCAAAACATAGCAAATAAAATAAAATAAAAATCTGAAACTTTGTGGTTTTGATTATGACCAAATATTTTGCGTGTCTATAAAATTTGGTGGCCAAATGACATCTGAGGAGCTCTGTACAGAAAACAAACAAAACATGTGCTAAAGAATCGGTGCACCGATTGGGCAGAAATTGTATTTCGTTTGCATGGAGATCATCTGATGTTATTTGTCCACTAAACTTTGCAAGTATCTAAAACATCTGTTCATAGTCAGTATCACAAAGTTTTATTTTACTGATCACTGTGGTTTACAAATTACTATACATTTGGGTGTAGCCACTACTTTTCCATGTATGCTATTAGAACCTCTCACAACTTTCATTCCGATCACATGTGATGTTGGTCTAACTTCATCGTAATCTGTTGCAGTCTTCCATGAAAGGCTCAAATTTCGGGATCAATTAACTAATCAGCCCGTTGAATCTCTCGGATTATGATCTCGAGCGCTCGATCATCCACCAGAAGGGCATTATGGGACATGTTGGACACCTTGACCATCCTAAAATCCTCACCACCATGGCTCCACGACGTCTCCACCGCCACGGCGCTCACCAGGTTCACCACCCCGTCGCCGTCCCCGGCGACCACAAACGGCGTCACGTCGAAGTCATCCCCGGGGAACACTATCCTTTCCGGCGTCCCCACCCCGACCCCGACGACAGAGGTCACCGGCACCCCAGGATGCGGCAGCTCCCTGCCGAACAGCGGCAGCACGCGGGACTCGTACGGCCCGACGGCCTCGCCGAACCCAATGGCGACAAGGTAGTCCGCCATGTCGCCGGCCGAGTAGTTCCTGCTCTTGGTGGTCACCAATGGCGTCGCGGCCCCGAAGGCAGCCGGGCTGGGCAGTCTCCACAGGCTGCTCTGCTGGCTCCTGCCCTGCCGCAGCAGCGCGCGCGGGTCTATGAACGGCAGGCCCAGGTTGTTCCCGGAGACCAGCGTCTGCATTCCCCTGACGAGGCCGCCCCACGGGGCGGCGATGGGAACGAAGCGCCCCACGAACCGTCGGCGCCAGGCCAGCGGCTGGCGGACGAGGAACTGGTGCGCCAGCAGGCCGCCGAAACTGTGGGTGACGATCACCACCGGCCTGCCGCCATTGAGCCCGCTCGCCCTCTCGACTAGGCTCTTGAGCGCCCAGAAGAAGGCGTCGCCGACCCTGGACGGGCGCCCCACCGGTGCGGCGGCGTACCGGAAGTCGTAGGGCGCGCCGAACATGGTCTCGCCGTCGCGGTACCCCATCTTCTCCAACCGCTCGATAAACGTGCTCATGTAGGAGAAATTCCTTGAAAAATCGAGAAATTTCAGCCGATTTTGATTCATAATTATGGGCACGACACGATTGAGCAATCGATAGCTAGTACTTACTTGCGGTCAGGATCGGGGTAGCGGAAGGCTTGGGTGGAGCCGAAGAAGGGGACGCGCGTCTCCACGCCGGCGACGTTGGAGTAGTCGTCAGCGGCGGGGTCGTACACGGAGCGCATCTGCTCCGCGAAGCACGGCACGTTGGCGGGGTCCTGGAGGGCGGAGTAGTTGAGGTAGAGGCGGAACCACCCCTCCCCCTTGCGCGCCCCGCAGCACGGCGACGACGGCCGGTAGAGCTCGGTGAGCCGCGCGTCCAGCTCGTTGGTGGCGTAGCCCGGCACCAGGACGACGGGGTGCAAGCGCGGCGCCGCTTGCACCGCTGCTAGTGCCACTGCCAGTAGTAACTGGGCAAGAAGCAACGGGATCGCCATGACCATGAATGGGCTGATGGAATGGTGAAAACTGAGTACTCCTTTTACCCAATTCCAGCACATTTTATACGCGAAGCTTCCCATGTCGCTCGCTCGTATCCATCAGTTTTTTTTTGAGACAATCGTATCCATCAATTATTAAAGAATCAATTACACCGGTGGTGCTACAACTTAATATAAATGGTCACTTTGGTGCTAGAAGTTGTGGTGTACATTGAAGTTGTGCAAAAACTTGACATTAACGTGCAAATACGGTGCTTATCTTGTTTATGTACGGAGTAGGTGCTGACTAGGCGCACGGAGCCCACTGTCAGCCACTCGACCAAAGAGATGGGGCATGTGACCTGATTTTTTCAAAAACACCCTCGAAATATTTTTTCAAAAAAATCCTTGTTGACTGGGAAGATTTTGTCATCACCTCTATGAGAAGTGGGTCCCGCATGTCACCTTAGACAGAAAACTAAATGACAGATGTGGCCTGTGGGGATCGAACACACAACATCATCAAGGCAAACGAGCACACAAACCACTGTACCCATTAAGTTTTCTTCGGCCAGTACAGGAAAAAATGTAATATGTATTTTTAATCACAGCGCGGGCGGATGTTAAATGGGCTGCAGATCTTGCGGCTTCTTCTGCACCTGTTAGTTTTTATGTTTTTCCTGTAGAAAGTATCAAAATTATAAGTGTTTTGAAAAATCTAAATTATAATCTCAGTAATAAACATAACAAACAAATTTTTGTGTTTATAAATATTGTACATGCAAACAGAATAAATTATTTTATAAATTTGTTCACATATTATTTAAAAAATATGAATTATAACAGTATTTACATAATTTAGAATTAGAAAAAGTTAAATTACAATTCATAAAATTATTTTAGGTATACAGCATTTCAATAATTATATGCACGTTTGTATAGTTCAATGTTTTGATAAGTAAAAGTAATCATAATTTATAATTTAAACTGGTCATATGAATATTCATTTTCTATAATTTAAATATAAGCAGTGACTGTATAATATTTAAAATATTTTAATTTTATTAAATGTCCGTATTAACTAAATATTTTTTATATCATGCACAGATGTATATTTAAATGCTATTATATTTACTAATAATCATTTTCATGTATAATATTTGTATCACACAAATATTTGAACATATTTCTATTAATTATGTTTTACAAATAGATTTTAAAAAGGAACAGATGTACAATGGGCCGCACTATCTGCAGCCCATAAAAGCTCCTCATGCTTCCAGCTTAGTACATATAGCTTTCTTATCCGAATTAAACAATATAGATCTTGTTGGCGTACTGGTTATCCGTGTTGTGGCTTGTTGTCGAACATGGCTTCGAGTCGAGGAGGACTCAGTTTTGATTTAATTTTCACTCTTGTCTGATAGGTGGGACCCGCCCCTCATAGTGGTGAAAAAATGCCACTCTCCCACGTCAACAGGGGCTTTTTGTGAATATATATATATTTCAAGGATGTTTTTGAAAAAAATCAGGTCACATGCCCCATCTCTCTGGTCGAGTGGCTGACAGCGGGCTCCATACGCCTAGTCAGCATATACTCCGTACATAAACAAGATAGGCACCGTATTTGCACGTTAATGCCAAGTTTTTGCACCACTTCAATATACACCACAATTTTTAGCACTAAAGTGACCGTTTACGGCAAGTTATAGCACCACCAGTGTAATTGACTCGTTATTAAATGTGGATGATTGATGAGTGCGGTGTTTCTACTTCCGAGCTCATCTACATAAACGAGATAGGCACCGTATTTGCACGTTAATGCCAAGTTTTTGCACCACTTCAATATACACCACAATTTTTAGCACTAAAGTGACCGTTTACGGCAAGTTATAGCACCACCAGTGTAATTGACTCGTTATTAAATGTGGATGATTGATGAGTGCGGTGTTTCTACTTCCGAGCTCATCTACATAAACGAGATAGGCACCGTATTTGCACGTTAATGCCAAGTTTTTGCACCACTTCAATATACACCACAATTTTTAGCACTAAAGTGACCGTTTACGGCAAGTTATAGCACCACCAGTGTAATTGACTCGTTATTAAATGTGGATGATTGATGAGTGCGGTGTTTCTACTCCCGAGCTCATCTACATCTACCCTGACGAAAAGAATCAAAACAAATACTCTGCAAAAATGACATCAAGTTTACGTGAGGTGCGCTTCAAGTTTCAACTAATTTAGACATCTGAGCAACCCTCACGCATAAGTTGAAATTTAAAGCGAACCTCACGCATAAAATTATCTATCGCACAAAAAAATTTAATTTTTTAGTATTTGTTTTGAATTTTTTTCTACCCGGGTGTAGATGAGCCTGGACATCTAATTATATTTTCGGATGATCGAGTACAATACTAGTTGTTGACATTCTGCTTGTGTGGAGGCCCAAGGGGCACTGGATGTGGACCGGCAACTTCAACGGTTCAACCTACTGGTTGTTGAGCATAATCCCCTTGCATACACATTTAACTAAAAAATTATCATGGCATAGATCAAAGTCTTTGTTTTTTGTGAATCAGCATAGATCAAAGTCAACCATATTCTCTGTCCAATTTGGTTATTACTTGGAATGGGAGCACCAATTCGGGGCCAAGATGGACAGGGTTCGGGTGAACTGAATTGAGTGTGGGATTAATCAAATGCTCATGCTATGAACAGTAAATTTGGAAAAATATAAAAAAATATTTTTTTCGATTTTTTTGTGGTAAACTTTGAAGAATGTTTGGAGTGCATGCAAAAATTCATCACGAAATCACATCGGTGCAAGGCGTGGTTAAAAAAATGAAATCAATACTCTGAAAATGTTACTTTCAAATGCATCATGGAGCTCTTAATTTGTTTTTTTGCACGACTTGCTCCAATGGTATTTCGTGATGAAAATTTGCATGCAATTCATACATTTCTTAAAGTTTGCCACAAAAAATATTCAGATTTTTTTGATTTTTCTATTTTTTTGAATTTACTGTTGAGAAAAAGGGTTTCCCCGCTTTACAGTGTAAAGCAACGTCCAGCCGATACAACCAGCTTGCTGGGGCCGCAGCACAAACAAGCCCAAAAGAAAATGTACATGTTTTGAACTGTTGTTGGCACTGAGGCCCTGCTCCCCCTGCCGTCGCCGGCAACCCGCGCTCTCCCCCGCCACCGCCGGCCACCGGTCGCGCCTCCCCGGCCCGCCTATCTCCCCCTTCCCTGCGCTCCCGTCGCCCCCCAAGGCGGCGGAGCGCCCCATCTGCTCCTCCCGTCTCGACCCGCCCTCCTCCTCCTCCTTCCCCCTTCGCCTTTGCCGGCAGCGGCCTCCGGCATGCCCGGGTGGCGCCGGCGACGGCGAACGTCCCTTCCCCGCGCGCCCGGAGGGGGAATCAGGGCTCCCTCCTGCCCGACAGTGGTGCTCTTTGGCTGACGGCGGTGGGGCTCGACGGCGGAGTCCGGCGGGCCTCGGGTGCCCTCATCGTGGCGGCGTGGTCGTTGGCTGCGGGGAGAAGTTGTGGGCTGCTGGCCGGCGGCGCCCGCTCGGCCTAGATCTGGGCCCTTTCGGGCCCCATCTGGGCTGGGGCGGGCTTGCGGGTCCGGGCGCGTTGGCGTGGCTCCCTGGTGGTGTGGAGAGTTGGCGGTGGCTGTGATGGTGATGGCTCCGGTGGCCGGCGTGCTGCAGCGTGGCTGCAGGGACTGTCCGGACCCGTTTGGGTCCGGCCGGGCCGGCGTGGCCTGGCAAGTCCCTGTCGCTACGTCCGTGGTGGCACAGGCTGGTGGGCGGCATGTTGGGCGGTGCGTTTCCGTTTGTCTGAGGTGACGGTGGTGGTTTCGGGGCGGGAGAAATCTCTGGCGGCTCGTTCGCCACCGGTGCGGCTGCGCCCGTGCACTACTAGGGAAAACCTTATACACAGAATCTTAGCAACAACGCGGTCTAAAAATAGACGCTACTGCTAGTTAGCAGCAACGAGCTTTAGAAAAGAGCACGGCTAATGACTGAGTAGCAGTAGCGCTCTAGGTGAAAAGAGCGCTACTACTATAATTGCCACAGTGTTGCCTCCAGGCTAGATATAGTAGTAGCGCCCTTCCCGTGGACGCGCTACTGCTAAAGAACTTAGTAGCAGCGGTTTTGCTCAAAACTCGCTGCTGGTAAGTATGACCGCAACTAATTAAGTTTAGTCCCATACTGCTAAACGAACAAGGTGTTTACCACCTTAAATATGTTGCTTCTCAACCTATTTCGAGCACTTGGTCTTCATTGAACTATATGTGTATGATTTGTGGTTGCAATATGAATCCTCGCCTGTACCTATACAGGTACAGTGAGGATTCATGTTGACTATTTAGATTATACACAAAAAGATCAATGATGACCAATGTATATTTTTGATGTTTTTACTAAACAAAAGAAATAACTGCTTCCATTAGCAGTAGCGGTTTTTCCTAAAACGCGCTGTAGATAAGTTAGCTATAGCGTGTTTTCTGTACGTGCGCTACTGCTAGTTCGAGTTAATCACCCCCCGCATCAAAATTTCGCTAAGTCCTCCTTTCCCCCCCACCGGCCTGTTCACCTACTCCCTGTCGCCGCCGCCCGAGCCCGAGCGCGCCTGCGCCCTCACCGTCGCCGCCGCCCGCCCTCAACCTCACCGCCACCGCTCTCGACCACACTGTCGCCGCCCTCGACCTCACCGCCGCCGCCCTCGACCGAGCCCGCCGAGCCCGCCGGCCAGGACCGCCGCCCTCCCGATCCCGAGCCCACCCTCGCCGCCCCTCCGTCGCCGAGCACCTCCCCGCCACCGTCTCTCCCTCTGTAAGCCCCCCACCCCTCCCCAACCCCCTCTCTCTTTGCTTAGTTAGTTGATGATTTTAGTAGTAGTAGATGTTAATTTAGGGTTCATAGATAATGATTTTTAGAAGTAGTGGATATTAATTACTAGTAGTGATGGTAAACTAGTTGTATAATTAGCAGTAGTACATGTTAATTAGTAGCAGATGTAGTAGTTAGATGTTAATTAGTAGTAGTAGATGTGCTAGTTTCTTTCTATTTATAGTAAGTTTATATTTAGTAAGAACTAGTTGAATTAATAGAACTAGTTTAGTTTTAGTTGAACTAGTTAAGTTTTAGTTGAACTAGTATAGTAAGTAAATTAATAACTAGTTGAACTACTTCATTTTTAGAAAGAACTAGTTTTTTTCTTTTTATACTAAGTTTATATTTAGTAAGAACTAGTTGAATTAATAGAACTAGTTGAATTAATAGAACTAGTTGAACATGCCATATTTGGTGTTATTTTTTAGTTTAAGCAATTATTTCATGTTTTGGTTACACCTCCGAGTGGCCTATGTTTTGCCGGAGTGTTGATTAATTTCCGTTCCGGCAAATTTCAGGCGCTCGATATGTCATTTTTAGCAAAGGTCATGCTGGATTTTTCCGTGAATTCTGGCATGACTTGTGCTAGAATATGTGGGAAATATCGAGTGGCCTGGATTTTCTTTGAAAAATAATGATCTAATTTAGGTTTTTAGTACATATATTTAATTGTACAAGTTTAATATTTGAATTATGAACGTAGGAAATGTCGTACTCGGACGACGACAGTCTCCCGGGGGAGTGCAGCTGATGCCACGACGATCGAGGTATGTGCGACAGGTTCGTTGAGCTGGATGAAGATCGGCGCTTCAGCATTAAGCTCGAGGAGACCTTCGATGTTGAAACGGTATGCAACAACGACAAGTGTTTTTTTCGTAATTAAGCATGACTTCAACTATTTCAACGTCTAATTTTCATCTTTTACAATTCGACTAGCTTATCCCATGCCATGCAAGACGCTATGTCTTGGAGAGGATGGGTTTTGAAGACCATGAAAATTTTCAAACAAAGAAAATACACCTAAGGACCCATCATGATATCGATTTTGAAGTAAATCTGTATAATTCTTAGAGCGTAACCCATTTTGGTTGTCAAAATTGGGAAGCACTTTGCAAAATGTATGGTTTTTATGAGGGTATGATTGTCACCATGGATCTTGGTCATCCTGACATCGAGCAAGACAATATGGACATTTGGGTCCTTGTTGATACGCTTCCGATTCTGCCGCAATGTGAGTTTCTCAAACATAGTTATTAACTAATTTATATTGTTTATTTCAAAATAGTTGACAGCTTACTTCCATTGACAGCTTATTTTGAATCTTCAAAGAATGTGCAGAAGATGGTAGACAAAACCCACTACACTGATGGCTCCGAATTAACTTATAAGGAGAAAAATCATCTGATTGCTTATTGTACTTTTTTTGAGAATTACAATACCTATTATCGAACTCCTCCAAATTATGGTGAATACGTGCCACTAGTGCACGTGTTGAACCACGATAACTTCTATGGAGATACCCTGGTAAGATATTTTACTATTATGACATCCGTGCATCTTTTGCATACTTCTAAAACTAGTACATCATTGCTAACTATGAAGTTATTACTATGTTTTTCAACAGAAAATCTCGATGGATTGTGTGCCTCATCTGATGTATTACAATGGTCGCCTTGAAGTTCTGAACCTACAGCCAGGTCATCCTACGGATCTCACCTGTGCATATCGAATTTCTGAAACCGGTGAACACATGTTAATCAAAGAGTGGAAAAAATGTTTGGACATTCGTAAGGAGGTTCTTGGAAGCAACATTAAGCGAAAGGCAAGAATTGGAGACAGGATAATCTGCATTCTCCATAATGGAGAGCGAGGGGCTATCTTGTTTTTTGCTATTTTACTTTAGAGAATATAGTAGGTCCTAAGAGAATGTAGTAGGTCCTATGAGGTATAATATGTTTATTATGTGATACAATGTGTTAGAGTTGAAGATGTCAGGAGTACTTGTGATTAAGACTAGTGACCGATGATATGATGATGATGATGATAAGTTGTTAATGATATGATGATGATGATATTTATTATATCATTGGGTGAAAGAACCGCGGATTAGTTTCAAGTGGATGTCCGTCCACTTGAAACTAGTCCACACGGTTCTTTCACCCTGTGATGTAATAACTCATTATGATGTAAAAACAATTTGTAAATTCCTGTTGTATGAAAATTTGTGTAAAGGTGTACGAATACAACATGAAATAAAAAAGAAATAAAATACAAAATAATAGTAGCAGCGCGGGCAGAGAGAAGCGCTACTACTAATTACCAGCGCGCTCCTCCTGGAACTCGCTGCTACTAAGTCGATTTAGCCGTAGCGTGGGTGGAGGAACGCTACTGCTATTCATTAGCTGTAGCGCCTTATCAGTAGCGCACCACCCCGCGCTACTGATAGGTCTAAAACCCGCGCTGCTGCTAGCCTTTTCCCTAGTAGTGGTGGGCGTTACCGGACCCTCCTGAGGGGCGTCGGTGATACCCCTTCCCCATTGCCATCTGTGTACCGGGGGAAACCCTAGGACTTGTCCGGGCAACAGCGGCGTCGTCGTCTTCCTGAAGATGTTTGGTACGCGAGGCTTCAGAGTGCTTGGCGGGCGGTGGTACTTCTCCGAAGGGTGCAGCGGGTGTCGGCCATCTTTGCTTAGTTGAACTGCCGGTGTTGGCATTTGTTTCTTTCTTCCTTCTTATTTTTTTCTATTTTGAATTTACTGTTTATAGCAGTAGAATTTGAGCTCGGGATTAGAGGGATAATTTTGATGCATTGTTTGCTTTATGGAGGATGTGCATCCCAAAGAAGAATGGGGGAATGTGTTGGAAATATGCCCTAGAGGCAATAATAAAATGGTTATTATTATATTTCTTTGTTCATGATAATTGTCTATTGTTCATGCTATAATTGTGTTATCTGGAAATCGTAATACATGTGTGAATACATAGACCACAACACGTCCCTAGTGAATCTCTAGTTGACTAGCTCGTTGATCAAAAGATAGTCATGGTTTCCTGACTATGGACATTGGATGTCATTGATAACGGGATCACATCATTAGGAGAATGATGTGATGGACAAGACCCAATCCTAAGCATAGCTCAAAGATCGTGTAGTTTGTTTGCTGTAGCTTTTCTGAATGTCAAGTATCATATCCTTAGACCATGAGATTGTGCAACTCCCGGATACCGTAGGAGTGCCTTGGGTGTGCCAAACGTCACAACGTAACTAGGTGCCTATAAAGGTACATTACAGGTATCTCCGAAAGTGTCTGTTGGGTTGGCACGAATCGAGACCGGGATTTGTCACTCCGTATGACGGAGAGATATCTCTGGGCCCACTCGGTAATGCATCATCATAATGAGCTCAATGTGATCAAGTGGTTGATCACGTGATCATGCATTACGGTACGAGTAAAGTGACTTGCGGTAACGAGACTGAACAAGGTATTGGGATACCGACGATCGAGTCTCGGGCAAGTAACGTACCGATTGAAAAAGGGAATTGTATACAGATTGATTGAATCCTCGACATCGTGGTTCATCCGATGAGATCATCGTGGAGCATGTGGGAGCCAACATGGGTATCCAGATCCCGCTGTTGGTTATTGACCGGAGAGGCTTCTCGGTCATGTCTGCATGTCTCCCGAACCCGTAGGGTCTACACACTTAAGGTTCGGTGACGCTAGGGTTGTAGAGATATTAGCACACGGTAACCCGAAAGTTTTTCGGAGTCCCGGATGAGATCCCGGACATCACGAGGAGTTCCGGAATGGTCCGGAGGTAAAGATTTATATATAGGAAGTCCAGTTTCGGCCATTGGGAAGGTTTCGGGGGTCACCGGTATTGTACCGGGATCACCGGAAGGGTCCCGGGGGTCCACCGGGTGGGGCCACCTATCCCGGAGGGCCCCATGGGCTTAAGTGGGAGGGTAACCAACCCCTAGTGGGCTGGTGGGCCCCCCTCGGGCCTCCCCCTGCACTTCGGGTTAGAAACCCTAGGGGTGGGGGGCGCCACCCTTGCCTTGGGGGGCAAGGCACCCTCCTTGGCCGCCGCCCCCCTAGGAGACCCTAGGCACCCTATATATAGTGGAGGGGAGGGAGGGCTGCGCACCCAAGCCCCTGGCCTCTTCCTCTCCCTCCCGTGACACTCCTCCGTCTCCCAGCGCTTGGCGAAGCCCTGCCGAGATTACCGTTGCTTCCACCACCACGCCGTCGTGCTGCTGGATCTGCATCAACCTCTCCTTCCCCCTTGCAGGATCAAGTTGGAGGAGACGTCTTCCCAACCGTACGTGTGTTGAACGCGGAGGTGCTGTCCGTTCGGCACTTGGTCATTGGTGATTTGAATCACGTTGAGTACGACTCCATCAACCCCGTTCTCTTGAACGCTTCCGCTCGTGATCTACAAGGGTATGTAGATGCACTCCTCTCTCCCTCGTTGCTAGATGACTCCATAGATTGATCTTGGTGATGCGTAGAAAATTTTAAAATTCTGCTACACTCCCAACAGTGGCATCATGAGCTAGGTCTATGCGTAGTTACTATGCACGAGTAGAACACAAAATAGTTGTGGGCGTCGATGTTGTCAATTTGCTTGCCGTTACTAGTCTTATCTTGATTCGGCGGCATCGTGGGATGAAGCGGCCCGGACCAACCTTACACGTACGCTTACGTGAGACCGGTTCCACCGACTGACATGCACTAGTTGCATAAGGTGGCTGGCGGTTGTCTGTCTTTCCCACTTTAGTCGGATCGGATTCGATGAACAGGGTCCTTATGAAGGGTAAATAGAAATTGGCAATTCACATTGTGGTTTTGGCGTAGGTAAGAAACGTTCTTGCTAGAAACCTATAGCAGCCACGTAAAAACTTGCAACAACAATTAGAGGACGTCTAACTTGTTTTTGCAGCAAGTGTTTTGTGATGTGATATGGCCAAAGGATGTGATGAATGATATATGTGATGTATGAGATGATCATGTTCTTGTAATAGGAATCACGACTTGCATGTCGATGAGTATGACAACCGGCAGGAGCCATAGGAGCTGTCTTTATTTATTTACGACCTACATGTCAACATAAACGTCATGTAATTACTTTACTTTATTGCTAAAGCGTTAGCCATAGTAGTAGAAGTGATAGATGACATGACAACTTCAAGAAGACACGATGATGGAGATCATGGTATCATGCCGGTGACAACGATGATCATGGAGCCCCGAAGATGGAGATCAAAAGGAGCAAATGATATTGGCCATATCATGTCACTATTTGATTGCATGTGATGTTTATCATGTTTTACATCTTATTTGCTTAGAACGACGGTAGTTTAAATAAGATGATCCCTCGTAATAATTTCAAGAAAGTGTTCCCCCTAACTGTGCACCGTTGCGAAGGTTCGTTGTTTCGAAGCACCACGTGATGATCGGGTGTGATAGATTCTAACGTTCGAATACAACGGGTGTAAGCCAGATTTACACACGCAATACACTTAGGTTGACTTGACGAGCCTAGCATGTACAGACATGGCCTCGGAACACAGAAGACCGAAAGGTCGAGCATGAGTCGTATAGAAGATACGATCAACATGAAGATGTTCACCGATGTTGACTAGTCCGTCTCACGTGATGATCGGACACGGCCTAGTTAACTCAGATCATGTTATACTTAGATGACTGGAGGGATGTCTATCTGAGTGGGAGTTCATTGAATAATTTGATTAGATGAACTTAATTATCATGAACTTAGTCTAAAATCTTTACAATATGTCTTGTAGATCAAATGGCCCACGTTGTCCTCAACTTCAACGCGTTCCTAGAGAAAACCAAGCTAAAAGACGATGGCAGCAACTATACGGACTGGGTCTGGAACCTGAGGATCATCCTCATAGCTGCCAAGAAAGATTATGTCCTAGAAGCACCGCTAGGTGACGCACCCGTCCCATAGAACCAAGACGTTATGAACGCTTGGCAGACACGTGCTGATAATTACTCCCTCGTTCAGTGCGGCATGCTTTACAGCTTAGAACCGGGGCTTCAAAAGCGTTTTGAGAGACACGGAGCATATGAGATGTTCGAAGAGCTGAAAATGGTTTTCCAAGCTCATGCCTGGGTCGAGAGATATGAAGTCTCCGACAAGTTCTTCAGCTGTAAGATGGAGGAAAATAGTTCTGTCAGTGAGCACATACTCAAAATGTCTGGGTTGCATAACCGCTTGACTCAGCTGGGAGTTAATCTCCTGGATGACGCGGTCATTGACAGAATCCTTCAGTCACTTCCACCGAGCTACAAGAGCTTTGTGATGAACTTCAATATGCAGGGGATGGAAAAGACCATTCCTGATGTATATCCAATGCTGAAATCAGTAGAGGTAGAAGTCAAAAAGGAACATCAAGTGTTGATGGTGAATAAAACCACTAAGTTCAAGAAGGGCAAGGGTAAAAAGAACTTCGAGAAGGACGGCAAGGGAGTTGCCGCGCCCGGTAAGCAAGCTGCCGGGAAGAAGCCAAAGAATGGACCCAAGCCCGAGACTGAGTGCTTTTATTGCAAGGGAAGTGGTCACTGGAAGCGGAACTGCCCCAAATACTTAGCGGGTAAGAAGGCCGGCAACACTAAAGGTATATGTGATATACATGTAATTGATGTGTACCTTACCAGTACTCGTAGTAGCTCCTGGGTATTTGATACCGGTGCGGTTGCTCACATTTGTAACTCAAAACAGGAGCTGCGGAATAAGCGGAGACTGGCGAAGGGCGAGGTGACGATGCGCGTCGGAAATGGTTCCAAGGTCGATGTGATCGCCGCCGGCACGCTACCTCTACATTTATCTACGGGATTAGTTTTAAACCTCAATAATTGTTATTTAGTGCCACCTTTGAGCATGAACATTGTATCAGGATCTCGTTTAATTCGAGATGGCTACTCATTTAAATCCGAGAATAATGGTTGTTCTATTTATATGAGAGATATGTTTTATGGTCATGCTCCAATGGTGAATGGTTTATTCTTAATGAATCTCGAGCGTAATGCTACACATATTCATAATGTGAATACCAAAAGATGTAAGGTTGATAATGACAGTCCCACATACTTGTGGCACTGCCGCCTTGGTCACATAGGTGTCAAACGCATGAAGAAGCTCCATGCAGATGGACTTTTAGAGTCTCTTGATTACGAATCATTTGACAAGTGCGAATCATGCCTCATGGGTAAAATGACCAAGACTCCGTTCTCAGGAACAATGGAGCGAGCAACCAACTTATTGTAAATCATACATACTGATGTGTGTGGTCCAATGAGTGTTGAGGCCCGCGGTGGCTATCGTTATGTTCTCACCCTCACTGATGACTTGAGTAGATATGGGTATGTCTACTTAATGAAACACAAGTCTGAGACCTTTGAAAAGTTCAAGGAATTTCAGAGTGAGGTTGAGAATCAACGTGACAGGAAAATCAAGTTCTTGCGATCAGATCGTGGGGAGAATACTTGAGTCACGAATTTGGCACACACTTAAGAAAATGTGGAATAGTTTCACAACTCACGCCGCCTGGAACACCTCAGCGTAATGGTGTGTCCGAACGCCGTAATCGTACTCTATTAGATATGGTGCGATCTATGATGTCTCTTACCGATCTTACGCTGTCATTTTGGGGCTATGCTTTCGAGACTGCCGCATTCACTTTAAATAGGGCTCCGTCAAAATCCGTTGAGACAACACCGTATGAATTATGGTTTGGGAAGAAACCTAAGCTGTCGTTTCTAAAAGTTTGGGGATGCGATGCTTATGTCAAGAAACTTCAACCTGAAAAGCTCGAACCCAAGTCGGAAAAATGCGTCTTCATAGGATACCCTAAAGAAACTGTTGGGTATACCTTCTACCTTAGATCCGAAGGCAAGATCTTTGTTGCCAAGAATGGGTCCTTTCTAGAGAAAGGGTTTCTCTTGAAAGAAATAAGTGGGAGAAAAGTAGAACTTGATGAAGTATTACCTCTTGAACCGGTAAGTGGCGCAGCTCAAGAAAATGTTCCTGAGGTGCCTGCACCGACTAGAGAGGAAGTTGATGATGATGATCATGAAACTTCAGATCAAGTTGCTACTGAACTTCGTAGGTCCACGAGGACACGTTCTGCACCAGAGTGGTACGGCAACCCTGTCCTGGAAATCATGTTGTTAGACAACGGTGAACCTTCGAACTATGAAGAAGCGATGGCGGGCCTGGATTCCGACAAATGGCTGGAAGCCATGAAATCCGAGATAGGATCCATGTATGAAAACGAAGTATGGACTTTGACTGACTTGCCCGATGATCGGCGAGCCATAGAAAACAAATGGATCTTTAAGAAGAATACAGACGCGGATGGTAACGTAACCATCTATAAAGCTCGGCTTGTCGCTGAGGGTTATCGACAAGTTCAAGGGGTTGACTACGATGAGACTTTCTCACCCGTAGCGAAGCTGAAGTCCGTCCGAATCATGTTAGCAATTGCCGCATTCTATTATTATGAAATATGGCAAATGGACATCAAAACGGCATTCCTCAATGGTTTCCTTAAGGAAGAATTGTATATGATGCAGCCGGAAGGTTTTGTCGATCCTAAGAATGCTGACAAGGTGTGCAAGCTCCAACGCTCGATTTATGGGCTGGTGCAAGCATCTCGGAGTTGGAACATTCATTTTGATGAGATGATCAAAGCGTTTGGGTTTATGCAGACTTATGGAGAAGCCTGCATTTACAAGAAAGTGAGTGGGAGCTCTGTAGCATTTCTCATATTGTATGTGGATGACATACTGTTGATGGGAAATGATATAGAATTCTTGGAAAGCATAAAAGCCTACTTGAACAAGTGTTTTTCAATGAAGGACCTTGGAGAAGCTGCTTATATATTAGGCATCAAGATCTATAGAGATAGATCGAGACGCCTCATTGGTCTTTCATAGAGTACGTACCTTGACAAGATATTGAAGAAGTTCAAAATGAATCAGTCAAAGAAGGGGTTCTTGCCTGTATTGCAAGGTACGAGATTGAGCACGGCTCAATGCCCGACCACGGCAGAAGATAGAGAAAAGATGAGTGTCGTCCCCTATGCCTCGGCCATAGGGTCTATCATGTATGTTATGCTGTGTACCAGACTTGATGTAAACCTTGCCGTAAGTTTGGTAGGAAGGTACCAAAGTAATCCCGGCATGGAACACTGGACTGCGGTCAAGAATATCCTGAAGTACCTCAAAAGGACCAAGAAAATGTTTCTCGTTTATGGAGGTGACGAAGAGCTCGTCGTAAAGGGTTACGTCGATGCTAGCTTCAACACAGATCTGGATGACTCTAAGTCACAAACCGGATACGTGTATATTTTGAATGGTGGGGCAGTAAGCTGGTGCAGTTGCAAGCAAAGCGTTGTGGCGGGATCTATATGTGAAGCGGAGTACATGGCAGCCTCGGAGGCACCACAAGAAGCAGTCTGGGTGAAGGAGTTCATTACCGACCTAGGAGTCATACCCAATGCGTCGGGCCCGATGACTCTCTTCTGTGACAACACTGGAGCTATTGCCCTTACCAAGGAGCCCAGGTTTCACAGGAAGACCAGGCATATCAAGCGTCGCTTCAACTCCATTCGTGAAAGTGTTCAAAATGGAGACACAGAGATTTGTAAAGTACATACGGACCTGAATGTAGCAAATCCGTTGACTAAACCTCTCCCTAGAGCAAAACATGATCAACACCAGAACTGCATGGGTGTTCGATTCATCACAATGTAACTAGAATATTGACTCTAGTGCAAGTGGGAGACTGTTGGAAATATGCCCTAGAGGCAATAATAAAATGGTTATTATTATATTTCTTTGTTCATGATAATTGTCTATTGTTCATGCTATAATTGTGTTATCCGGAAATCGTAATACATGTGTGAATACATAGACCACAACACGTCCCTAGTGAGCCTCTAGTTGACTAGCTCGTTGATCAAAAGATAGTCATGGTTTCCTGACTATGGACATTGGATGTCATTGATAACGGGATCACATCATTAGGATAATGATGTGATGGACAAGACCCAATTCTAAGCATAGCTCAAAGATCGTGTAGTTTGTTTGCTGTAGCTTTTCTGAATGTCAAGTATCATATCCTTAGACCATGAGATTGTGCAACTCCCGGATACCGTAGGAGTGCCTTGGGTGTGCCAAACGTCACAACGTAACTGGGTGACTATAAAGGTACATTACAGGTATCTCCGAAAGTGTCTGTTGGGTTGGCACGAATCGAGACTGGGATTTGTCACTCCGTATGACGGAGAGGTATCTCTAGGCCCACTCGGTAATGCATCATCATAATGAGCTCAATGTGATCAAGTGGTTGATCACGGGATCATGCATTACGGTACGAGTAAAGTGACTTGCCGGTAACGAGACTGAAAAAGCTATTGGGATACCGACGATCGAGTCTCGGGCAAGTAACGTACGGATTGACAAAGGGAATTGTATACAGATTGATTGAATCCTCGACATCGTGGTTCATCCGATGAGATCATCGTGGAGCATGTGGGAGCCAACATGGGTATCCAGATCCCGCTGTTGGTTATTAACCGGAGAGGCTTCTCGGTCATGTCTGCATGTCTCCCGAACCCGTAGGGTCTACACACTTAAGGTTCGGTAATGCTAGGGTTGTAGAGATATTAGCACACGATAACCCGAAAGTTGTTCGGAGTCCCGGATGAGATCCCGGACGTCACGAGGAGTTCCGGAATGGTCCGGAGGTAAAGATTTATATATAGGAAGTCCAATTTCGGCCATCGAGAAGGTTTTGGGGGTCACCGGTATTGTACCGGGACCACCGGAAGGGTCCTGGGGGTCCACCGGGTGGGGCCACCTATCCCGGAGGGCCCCATGGGCTGAAGTGGGAGGGGAACCAGCCCCTAGTGGGCTGGTGCGCCCCCCCTTGGGCCTCCCCCTACGCTTAGGGTTAGAAACCCTAGGGGTGGGGGGCGCCACCCTTGCCTTGGGGGGCAAGGCACCCCCTTGGCCGCCGCCCCCCTAGGAGATTGGATCTCCTAGGGCCGGCGCCCCCCTAGGCACCCTATATATAGTGGAGGGGAGGGAGGGCTGCGCACCCAAGCCCCTGGCCTCTCCCTCTCCCTCCCGTGACACTCCTCCGTCTCCCAGCGCTTGGCGAAGCCCTGTCGAGATTACCGTTGTTTTCACCACCACGCCGTCGTACTGCTGGATCTTCATCAACCTCTCATTCCCCCTTGCTGGATCAAGTTGGAGGAGACGTCTTCCCAACCGTACGTGTGTTGAATGCGGAGGTGCTGTCCGTTCGGCACTTGGTCATCGGCGATTTGAATCACGCCGAGTACGACTCCATCAACCCCGTTCTCTTGAACGCTTCCGCTCGTGATCTACAGGGGTATGTAGATGTATTCCTCTCTCCCTCGTTGCTAGATGACTTCATAGATTGATCTTGGTGATGCGTAGAAAATTTTAAAATTCTGCTACGCTCCCAACAGAATGGATTTCCATGACCTACATGCAATCATATCAGCAATGCTTGCAAAACAGGCATGGATGCTCTTAGCCCATCCCGAAAACTTTGTGTGCCGGTGTTTTGAAGGGGAAGTATTATTTAGATAGTGGGTCTTTCACGTGACAAAGCATTAGTACTCTCAAGAGAGGTCTTATTTGGAGAGTTGAGATAGACACGAATATTAAAGATTGAGGATCATTGGGTTCCGGGTAGCCCGACCACGAAAATTCCAACAAATAGCGGTGGTATCTTGTTTCGGGCAGTAGATGAATTAATATGTCCCGTCATTGGAAATTGGACGATCTTCTTCTGAAAGATAACTTCAACCTACTGGATGTTGAGTGTATTCTAAGAATCCCCTTGAGTATACATTTAACTAAAAAAAATATCATGACATAGATCAAAGTCAACCATATTCTCTGTCTAATCTAGAATGATGCGTGATGCCTGTATAATTAGTGCACAATTATAAACGAGTGTGTCATAAGTTACGATCCACCTTAAAAACATAAAGTTGTTGCACGTCTTAAAAACATGCAGTTGCGAACCCGCCTTTATAGAATCACAACATAATTTGATCTACGACTAATGGCGTGAAAGAAGCCTAGTTGAGACCCACCTTGTCCCATGAAAATAGAAAAAGATATCAAAAAAATGAAGAACAACAACAACAAAAAAGAAAAAAAATCAAGAATGAGAAAAAGATAAAAATATAATAATAAAACTGATTGTATGTGGACTTTTAAAGCATGAAGCTTGAAAGAGTGTACCAATGTCCAAATTAAACAGTACAAAAAGTATCACGTTCACAATGTGAAGTAGCATCCTAGAAAACAGTAGCTGGTTTTTTTTTTACAAACTCTGAAACTTTTTATTGAACCGTCAGAATATTTACATGAATGAAAGAAAGACCATCAGGCTGGTCAAATCAAACATGACGACCCAGGGATAAAGCAGCTGGTAGCATCGAACCAACGAGCAAAAGCTCGCGAAAAAGGCCCATTAACAAGACCGCTGCACGGTGAACGATTGAACAAGGACACAACAACACACGAATGTCAGAATGCTTTTGATCCAACGGCTGTCCAGGTGAATGAGACCATAACTACAACTGAGCTGAGTTGTAGCAAAACCGATTACCTAATCAGCCCGTTGAATCTCTCGCATGATGATCTCAAGCGCTCGATCATCCACCACAAGGGCATTATGAGACATGTTGAGCACCTTGACCATCCTAAAATCCCCACCACGGCGGCTCCACGGCGTCTCCACCGCCATGGCGCTCGCCAGGTTCACCACCCCGTCGCCGTCTCCGGCGACCACAGACGGCGTCGCGTCGAAGTCATCCCCGGGATACACTATCCTTTCAGTTGTCCCCACCCCGACCCCGATGACGGAGGTCACCGGCACCCCGGGATGCGGCAGCTCCCCGCCAAACAGCGGCAGCACACGGGACTTGTACGGCCTGACGGCCTCGCCAAACCCGATGGCGACGAGGTAGTCCGCCACGTCGCCGGCCGAGTAGTTCCTGCTCTTCGTGGTAGCCAACGGCGTCGCGGTGCCGAAGGCGGCCGGGCTGGGCAGTATCCATAGGCTGCTCTGCAGGCTCCTGCCTTGCCGCAGCAGCGCGCGCGGCTCGACGAACGGCAGGCCCATGTTGTTCCCGGAGACGAGCGTCAGCATCCCCAGGACGATGCCGCCCCACGGGGCGGCGATGGGCACGAACCGCCGCACGAACCGCTGGCGCCAGGCCAGCGGCTGGCGGACGAGGAACTGGTGCGCCAGCGGGCCGCCGGCGCTGTAGGTGGCGATCACCACCGGCATGCCGCCGTTAAGCCCGCTCGCCCTCTCGACGAGGCCCTTGAGCGCCCGGAAGAAGGCGTCGCCCACCCTGGACGGGTGCCCCACCGGCGCGACGGCGTACCGGAAGTCGTAGGGCGCGCCGAACATGGTCTCGCCGTCGCGGTACCCCATCTTCTCCAACCGCTCGATAAACGTGCTCATGTAGGAGAAATTCCTTGAAAAATCGAGAAATTTCAGCCGATTTTGATTCATAATTATGGGCACGACACGATTGAGCAATCGATAGCTAGTACTTACTTGCGGTCAGGATCGGGGTAGCGGAAGGCTTGGGTGGAGCCGAAGAAGGGGACGCGCGTCTCCACGCCGGGGACGTTGGAGTAGTCGTCGGCGGCGGGGTCGTACACAGAGCTCATCTGCTCCGCGAAGCACGGCACGTTGCCGGGGTCCTGGAGGGCGGAATAGTTGAGGTAGAGGCGGAACCACCCCTCCTCCTTGCGCGCCCCGCAGCCCGGCGACGACGGCCGGTAGAGCTTGGTGAGCCGCGCGTCCAGCTCGTTGGTGGCGTAGCCCGGCACCAGGACGACGGGGTGCAAGCGCGGCGCCGCTTGCACCGCTGCTAGTGCCACTGCCAGTAGTAACTGCGCAAGAAGCAACGGGATCGCCATGGATGGGCCGATGGAATGATCAAAGTTAATTCAGAGTCGTACTCCTTTTGTCCAATCTGCAGATGGTGGTAGGCGAGATGGGTGTTGATTGGGGGCTTGCGACCAATTCACATTTTATACACGAAGCATCCCATGTCGCTCCTATCCACAATGCGCATCAGTTGGTCCATGTGGATTAAAGTACAGTAGTAGTTCTTGACATTTTGCTTGTGAGACCCAAGGGGCACCGGATGTGAACGTCTGCTTAGGAAAATCACTAGTAATTCTTTGATTCTCCTCTAAACAAGGAAGACTAGGCATGGTGCCAAGGTCCTTTGGACACGTCCATGTTTTTTATGTTTGAATAGAAGGCAGCGTTTGACACTTGAAATATTGACCACGCGGATGTGTGCACAGAATCATTTTCGAGGATTTCGTGAAGACTCCATTATGAAGTGACGGAGGGATCGTACCATTTGAGCCTTTTCTTTTTTAACATGGATCAGTGGGTACTATCTCCGTCCTGATTTATTGGTCCATTTTACATTTTGTGTCAAAGTTTGACCACATATTTGACCGATAAAATTTAAATCGTATTCCATAAAAATCATATTGATGGGTTTGTATTTGAAAGAAGTTTGCAATGATATTATTTTTGTGGTATATAACATATATTTTGCTAGTTAAATCTAACATCAAAGTCCGACACAAAATAAAAAAAGGACAAATAAACCTGAACTGAGATAGTACTTTCTTTTAAAAAAGGAGTATCCTAATTTTTTTTCGAGATCAAGAGTATGATACATGCGTGTGAATATTTGCAGGACGGGCTTTATGGAGCCTTTTAAAAAAAGATCGAAAATTATATTTAATAGTTATAAAAAAATAAAAAAATAAAAAAATAAATCCATAGAAACTTATACTTCCTCAGTTCCTAAATATTTGTCTTTTTAGAAACGGAGGGAGTATATGCTCCGCACGAACATGTGAAAAATTGGATGAGGAAGTGTGTGTGTGCGCGCGCGAGCGTGTGTCTTCCCGAAAAAATAAATTCCTTTAGAAAATTATATTTGAAACCGCTCGGCCTCCATTGGCTGTTTCGGTCTTCTTACTACCATAGTTTGCAACACATCGTAGCACACATTAGAAGACACTAGAGGGAATAACCGTTCCAACACAACAAAAAGCAGCCTCTGACGTGGAAATCCATAACTGAACACGAGCTCATATCATGCTGGGTGAACAATAAATTTGAAATATATATAAAAAACTGATTTTTTACATCAAACATTAACTAGTTTTCTATGTGCGTGCAAACATTCATAACAATATGACATTGGGGGAGCTCAGGGTCGAAAAGATAAAATTAGTGCTCAAAAAAAAGTTGAACCTTCCTCAAAAATTGGAATTTTCCCCCTAGAGATCCTCTGATGTCATATCCCCAGGACGATGCCGCCCCACTGGGCGGCCGTGGGCACGAACCACTGGCGCCAGGCCGAAGCTGTGGGTGGTGAGCACCACTGGCCTGCCGCCGTTAAGCCCGCTCACCCTCTCGACGAGGCCCTTGAGCGCCTGGAAGAAGGTGTTGCCGACCTTGTACGGGCGCCCCACCGGCGTGACGACGTACTGGAAGTCGTAGGGCGCGTCGAACATGGTCTCGCCATCGCGGTACCCCCATCCTTTCTAGCCTCTCCACCAACGTGCTCATGTAGGAGAAGTTCCTGAGCATTTTTTTGATTTGATATCACCAGCTCATGAGGAAAACTGAGAAATTTCAGCCGAGTTTATTCAGAAATAATTGATTGCTACTTACTTGCAATCTGGATCGGGATAGCGGAAGGCTTGGGTGGAGCCGAAGAAGGGGGCGCACGGCGGTGGGGTCATACACGGAGCTCATTTGTTCCACGAAGCACGACACGTTGCCAGGGTCCTGGAGGGCAGAGTAGTTGATGTAGAGGCGAAGCACGACACGTTGCTAGTGTCCTGGAGGGCAGAGTAGTTGAGGTAACAGGATAACTTGGAGTTGTATCTCGACCTCTTACAACTAAAACCGGATACTTATTAAAACACACCCAGATAACAGAAAAATACATCCGGTGATCGCTTTCTCTCAGGGGGATGAGGAGAGGATCACCGAGCGGTATTATTGATGTACATATGTACAAGATGATACCATATAATACTCCGCTCTTCTACTGCTACAAAATGATGGCTGCAAGAAGATGTAGTCTTCGATAGGATTTCTCCCCCTTGTTCTGGCATTTCTGCAGTATAGTCCACATATATTACCCCTTTCCTTTGATACCGATGCATATCTATTGTGTAGATTTGATGTAAGTCTTACGAGTATTTCGGATGAGTACCCATGGTTGCTTTCCCATTTCGATTCCTTTACAATACTGGGCTGGCCCATTTCTAACGTTTCTTCACGCTTGCTCGCTCGTTGTTTGGTGTGCTCGCTACTACGGTTTTCTTTGTTTCATTTTTTCATTTTTTTGTTCTTCCTTTCAGTTTTCTTTCTTTTCCCCTTGTTTTCTTTGGTTATTCCTGTTTTCTTCGTTTTTCATCAGTGTTCTCTGTCTCTTTCTCAATTTTCACTATTTTTTCTTTTCTTTCCCATTTTCTTTGTGTTTCGTAGATTTTCTTTGTTTTGTTGGGTTTTTTCTTTTTCTATTACTTTGCTTTTCTTCGTTTCTTTCTTGTTTTTTTTGTTTTTCTTTGTGTTTTTTTGGTTTTCATTGTTTTCATTCTTTTGCATTCATTTTCTTTGGTTTTTATTTTTCCTTTTTTTCTTTTGGTTCTGTGTTGGTTTTTTCTTTCCCTTTTCATATAGAAAAGGAACATTATTTTATAGAGGATCAACATTTTCTGAACACATGAAACATTTTTCATATACATCTGAACTTTTTTTGTGTACACGTTGAACATTTTCTAAATATCTTATTAACATTTTCCCAAATATATGTGTTGATGTGTATTTTATCGTTCATACACATTACACATTTTGGTATACATATAAACATTTTTTATATCCCTTTAACATTTTTCATATATAACATTTTTTCAAAAATATATTTTGAGGTAAACATTTTATCATACACGTTGTACATTTTTCTTATACATCAAGAAATTTTTAATATACATGTTTAACATTTTTCAAATGCATGATCAACGTTTTTTGATTTTTTATGTCTACTTGTTTTTCATACACCTTGTACATTTTTTCATGCACTAGGAACATTTTTTATACTCCCTCTGTTCCTAAATATAAATCTTTGGAGAGATTTCACTATGGACCACATACGGAGCAAAATAAGTGAATCTATACTATAAAATGCATCTATATACATCCGTATGTGGTTCATAATGAAATCTCTACAAAGATTTACATTTAGAAACGGAGGGAGTACATGTTTAACATTTTTAAATACATGTTTTCAATGTCTATTTTTTCATACATGTTGTACCTTCTTTGTATACATCTGGAACATTTATTTATGCACATTTACAAAAATCATGATTAACATTTCAAATGTATGTGTTTGAACTTTTATTTGTGGGTATGTGTTTGGTTTTTTTAATATCTCTACATTTTTTGAATTGACGCTAACAAAATTTTAACATTGCGTTAACATTTTCAAGAAAATTTCAATATGTTTAAGTTTTGGAATGCTTGTATTTAAAATATTTTTTGAAATATAAACAAATTTAAATGGAAAAAGAAGAACGGAGGAACGGAAATTGGAAGAAGCGGTCGACTCGCTTCTGGGCTGGCCCATTATATGCATCCTTGATGCGGCTGCCTTCCAGCTCGCACTAAGAGCATTTCTAGCAGAGCGGAAGTGTAAAATAACCACCATTTTACAGGACTGCACGATAAAACGTACTCCCTCCGTTCGGAATTACTTGTCGTAGAAATGTCTAGATATATCTATTTCTGCGATAAGTAATTCCGAACAAAGGGAGTACAAACTAGGTCTCGTAAAATGGTCCGTCCTCTGGCCACCATAATTTCAATTTTCTCTTCTTATTTTATAGCTTCAAAATTTCGGCCCCAACCGCTCTCCTCGTAGCCGGCGTCACCGGCTATACGAGATTTATTTTGTCGACACACACGTCAACCTATAAAAACATTGTAAATACATGTTAAGAGTATTCCGTAAAACTTTTATTTTTGCAGGGAACTTGTGAGAGCTTTATTCAACAAAAGCATTCGCCGAGCAGTCCGTCAACAGATTACTGATCAGGAAGCTTGGAGTAAAGTCTAACCAGCTATCAGTCACTGTAAGCGTCAACCCACGCTTAGCACAGGCTCACTATTTTATAAGACGAACTTTTACGGGATGTGCCACAAATTCTAAGCGACGCATAGGCTCACTTGTATATTCCTGGTCAAGCACAGATGCAGCGACAAGCTTTCTGTGCTCCCTATCCCCCAAACTTTCTGTGATCTTCACACTGCTATGAGCCAATCCTTTGCGTGGCGCGAGGGACGCTACTACGTTTGTAAGAGCGACGGCGGCGCATGGCGTCGCGGACGCTCGCTAGAGCCGCTCGGGGGCTTCCCCCCTCCATCTCCTCCGGCCTTGAAGGGCCTCGTGCTCAACGATGCCGGCAAATCCGGTCAAGCAGAGAGGGCCCTCGACTTGTTCGACGCAATGCCTAGCAAGAACCAGGTGGCCTGGAACGCCGCGCTCGTCGACGCCGGCCGTACTTCTTCAGTGAGATAGATGCCCAAGAAGAACGCGGCCTCATACACCACCATGATCGGGGGCCTGTCCCATGCCAGGGCAATCACCACGGCGCGTGTCTCTTCGACCAGCTACCACTGGATGGGCATAATGTGTTCACCTGGACGGCCATGCTGTCGTGCCATGTCCACAATGGTGAACCCGATAGAGCTGTTGAGCTTTTTGCAGTCCTCTACGGTGAGCTCTTTGCGCGCAAGGTTCTGCCCAACGCCCACTTCTTCAGCTCGTTGCTCAATGCCTGTGTTGCCCTCGGGTCGCTGTCCATGGCGGCACAGCTCCATTCGCTCATCGTCAAGCTCTTGGACCAAGGGAGCAAAGATTGCATCTTTGCTTGGAATGCGTTGATCGATGGATGTGCATGCAAAACTGGGTGCACTGTCTGACGCCGAGAAGGTCTTCCATGGGATGCGGTACAAGGACATCTCTTCATGGAACACCATGATGAGTGGATACTCATGGCATAAGCTCGACAGCAAGGCTCTTGAGCTCTCCACATCTATGAGTAACAAGGATTCATTCTCATGGAACATCATAATGTCCTGCTTGTTGGAGAACCGCCGTGGAGAAGACGCACTCCGCATCTCCGTCCATTTGGTGGGACTGGAAGGCAATGTCAAGCCATGCGTTTCCACATACACAACTGCTCTGCAGGTCTGCTCGGTGCTGGCGTTTCTTGTTTTGGGGAGGCAAGTCCATGCACGCACGGTGAAGAACAGTCTTTGTCGCAGCAGCAGTGCCTTCCTCTGCAATTCTCTGATCAGCATGTACAGCAGCTGTGGCATGACACGGGATCTGCAGCAGGTGTTTGATGAAACAAGAGTAAGAGACACCGGATCATGGAACTCAGTGATACAGGGGCTTGGCCAGAATGGTCTAGGCAAGCAAGCACTCGTGGCCGCAGAGCGTGCTCTTGAGCTGAAAATTTACACTGGCAACATCTTCATCGCCATACTGACATCATGCAGCCGTGCTGGATTGGTCCCCGAGGGCCTAGGTTATTTCAACTCCATGACTGAAAAGTATGGAGTGGAGCGGACACTTGACCACTACATCAGTGTCATCGATCTCCTCGGTCGCACAGGGAGGCTGGAAGAGGCGCATGCCCTGCTTCAGAACATGCTGCTCCCGCCAAATGTGTTGGCGTGGTCTACCCTTTTGCATTCTTGTTTGGCTCATAAGGACAGCTCGGTGGGGAGCATGGCGGCGCAGCAACTGAAAGCTCTGCAACCCGATGGTAGTGGAAATTATGAGAGGTTGGTGCTCGGTTGCGGGGAAGGAAGCGAGATTAATGCAGCACCGTCAGGGGACGTGAAGAGTGCTGTTGACATGCCTGGATGCAGCTGGGTCACCTGAGGCATGATTATAGTAGTAAGATTATAATCAGACCATTATCGGATCAGCAAGGGGACATCTTCCACGTTGCTGACCCGATAAGAGATAGAAGGTCTCAGGAAAAGAAGTCACACCATCTGCCATTGTAAGGCAAATTCAGAACAATGTGGTGTTGATGGTTTGCGAGGCAGCAAACGACTCACAAACTATTAGTATGTATGTATGTGTGAGTTTCGATTTATTCTTTTTGGATGAAATCATGTATGTACTGTACCATGATAACGGGGTATTGCACAGAAAAGTACCCACTGCTCAGAAAAGTACATGTCTCATGCGGCCAAAGAAATACATGTCAAAGCAGTGGTGCAAGCCCTTCCAACCTATCCTATGGGAGCTCTCAAGATGACACAGAATTTCTGCGAAAAGTATGGAAAACTTATTAGAGACTTTTGGCGAGCAAATGGTCAAATCTAAACGTGTGGGAGGTATTGGTTTTCGAGATATGGTGCTCTTTAATCAAGTTCTCTTAGCCAGGTAGAGTTGGAGATTGCAGCAGCAACTGGATAGCCTGTGTGCTAGTGTTGAAATCAAAGTATTATCCAAATGGTGGGCTCTTGGACACAGTTTTTGCTTCGGATGCATCTCTGTTTGGTGGGATATCGAGTTTGGGCTTGAGTTGCTTAAGAAGGGTCTGATTTGGAGATGGTAAAAGCATCCAAATTCAGAGAGACCAATGGATTCCTAGAAAAGAGGGGCTCAAATCAGCAAATTTTATCAAAAGATCTAGACTTCGTTGGGTCAACCAACTGATGGAAGCGGGTAAGAGAGAATGGAACACTGATTTAATCCGCCGACTTTTCTATCCTTTTGACGCTGAAGCAATATGCAATATCAAACTACCGTCTTCGGATGTTGAGGATTGTTTTTGTTTGGCTTGTCATTTTGAGAAGTCTGGTATATTTACGGTCAGGAGCGCATACGGATTGGCTTCCTTTTTTTTGCGGGAATACGGATTGGCTTCCTTTTTTTTGCGGGAATACGGATTGGCTTCTAATATCCAAAGACAAAACGTATCTAGCATCCTCCAATGATACCGATGATCGTAGAATGTGGGATATACTAATTTGGAAGGCGAAAGTTCCGGAGAAAATCAAAAAAATTGGTTGAGAGTGGCCACTGGGACCGTGGCGACAAAAGAAGAATAAATGGAAGCGGACTTTGGAAATTGATAGTGTTTGCAATTTGTGTGAATGTGATGAAGAGGATGGGTTTCATGCCATGATCGCTTGCACAAAAAATGTAGCCTTAAGACATGAGATCAGAAGTTCATGGTTGCTGCCGGGGCAAGACAAATTCCGGAACACGGGAGTGGATTGGCTTCAGAACTTATTGGATCCATGTAACTCTATAACTCGGACGCGGATCCTTTCATTGCTGCTGTGGTGGTGCTGGTTCTTAAGATATGATTGTGTTCACAATCCTGGCAAAGAAACAATCAAGTGATCTGTGGCCTTTCTCACGCAGTTTGAGCTTGAGTTACATAACCGTGGCCCTGACAGATCAGTTGGGAAGATTGCGGTTGCACCGACTCCATCAGAACCTGAACCCTTGTGCGCGGACTCCCCTATGAGAGCCTGTATTGTCTCAGATGCAGCGAGTGGAAGATTGCCTGATGGAACTGAGTGGGCTGCGCCTCCTGTCGGTCTGGTAAAACTGAGCTCCGATGCATCGTTCTTGGTGGAGACGGGACAGAGCTGGGTGGGAGCAGCTGCGAGAGGCCACAGGGGTCAGCAGCCCTTCTTTTCATTCTGTCGAAGCCTAAATTCGTGCGATGTCGAGGAGGCTGAAGCTGTTGCTGCTCTGGTGGGGCTGAATACGCTGTCGACCATGTACAGGGGGCCCGTTATCCAGGAGATTGGTTGTTCAGTACTGGCAAAGGATCTGGTTCCTGACGCACTGTCCTAGCCTGCCTGGTTAAAGAATTCTGAAGGTCTTCTCTTCGTAGGAAATTCACCTTGTCAAGCGAGATCAGAACATGCTTGCTCATGGGCGGTTCATGCCAGATTCCATGGCGATTAATCAATCGGGCTTGCTAAATCTAAGTCTCTACTATATTCGTGAGATTTGGAGAACCCCCCGCGTCCCCCGCGTCGCCCTCCCTGGCGGCGGCGGGGGAACCCTAGATCGAGCGCCGCCGCCCCCTTCCCGCCTTGCTCCCCACCTCGCCGCCACCGGAGGAGCGGCCGGCGAAGCCCGTGCCGGCTCCCAGGAGGGTGGCGGCGGGGCGATTCGGCTGGATCCAGCCCCCTTCCCCCCACCTCCCCCCCCGCATGATGTGGTGCCGGCTCCTCGGCGGCGGCTCCCCGGCGGCGGCGGCATTCCTCACCCGCGGTGGTGTTGCCTCGGCTGGGTCCCCTGGAGCCTCGCTCTACCACCACCACCTCTCGCTGGAGCCCCCCTTCCTCCCATGGGCTCTCCCCTCGTCCAGCTGCTGCGGCCCCCTCCTGCCGCTCCGGCGCGGCGGCGCGACCTTGCCCGCGGTGACCTTCCCCCGTCTGCCTCCTGTCTCCCGTGGGCGCAGCTCTTGCTGCCGCTGATTGGGGCGGGTGAGGCCTTTGGGTGAGGTGGCCGGGCAGGCCGGGGCTCGGCCTTGCCTCGGTGCAAGCCACCCTCCGTCCCTGACGGCGCCTTCTCCGAGCTACGGCAACAACGTGTGTATGTGTGGTCACGGCGTCCTTTGGCAGGCGGCTGAAGTTTCACGGTGGTTCTTGGTCGGCATTGCTCCAGTCCCGGCGTCCACGGACCTGCGTTTTCCAGTGTCCTTGGTCTGCCGGTGTTTCCACTGACGCGGTCTCGGCCCCGGCCAACAAGTTGCTGCGTCCCTTCCAGCATCTTCGGTTCGCCGGTCCTGGTGGCTACGCCTCCAGCAACACGGAGTTGCGCCCCCTTCCGGCTCCGGTTTGCCGGCGGCGCCGGCCGCCACCCTACCACCCGTGTCGGCTATCTGCCCCGCTGCCTCTCCAACCCCATCCACCATGCCATCTGTTGCAAAGCTCGTGTTTTTGTCGGCGGCAGGTGCAGCCCCACCCTCCTACTAAGGTAGCGGTCGACAGGCATGTTGACTCCGGCATCTTCGGATCCTGATCTGGTAGATATGGGATTGCTCGGACTCAGGCCAGGCGAAAGCCATGCTTGGCTTGCCGATGCTGGCAGCGGCGACACCCGCGGATGTCGTTTCCCTTCCTGGAGGCGCTGCCATGGCCTTTTTCCGAGCCCCTCTTCGAGCATCGAGGGAAACCCTAGGTCCGGCTTGTCGGATCGGATGGCGACGGCGTCGCGACGTCGTTCCCCTTCTTGAAGGCGCTATCTTGCTCGCTCGCGGAGTCTCCGGTGTTGGAATTGGAGATGTTTGACATCATGCTCTTTTAGCCTGCTTCTCTAGTCTTAGGTTTGGTGGGTTTAGCTGTGTGTTTCTTCCTGTTTGGGCTGAGCACCCCTTCTCTCTGCTCCGGGCACCATGCACATGCCTCCTTGTGTATGTCATGTGTTGTATCTTCGGTTGTACTCATTCTCCTTCTATCTATCAATGAAAAGATACGCAATCTTTGCGTATTCGCGAAAAAAATATTCATGAGATTTTATGTGGACATTCATACAAAAGTAATATTTTCCTTTTACTTTTTATATGTTATTATGTCACTCTCACTTGCATGGGATTTTTCATTTTTTGAGAAATCACTTGCGTGAGATATGGTTAAGTCTTAGTTGATTGATACATCGCTCCACAAGGCCCCCGCGTCGCTCCCGCAGGGGCGACTCGGGCGGTGTAACCCTAGCCCGCCGTCAGCCCTCTTCCCCACCTCTCCTCTCCCTCGTCGCCACCGGAGGTGGCCGCCGGTGAAGGTGGCGGCGAGGATCTGGCCGCCCCGTTCTTCCTCGGGGGGCTTTGGATCCGTGGCGGCGGCCTCGGCTGGTGGATCGACGCCGGGTCTGCGGTGACCGGTGCTCGTTGGTGCTGGCCGTTCTTCCTCGGCCGCGGGGGCGGCGAGGCGGCGGCAGGTGGCGGCTGTGGTGCGGGCGTCTCGGCGGCGCCCGACCCAGATCTGAAGGCCTCCGTCTACTTCAACCAGGGTTGCCTTCGATGGTCCTGCTTTGGGCGGCCTTTGTCGCCGGAGTTGTACCTGTTTGGCGGCTGGAGGTGGGAGGTGGCTCCGGAGAAATCCGAGGCCAACAGTGCTGGCCACGACGGCAACGACGCCCGAGGGTGCCGTACCCTTCTTGTAGGCGTCGTCGAGGTTGCCTCCTTCCCCTCTTCCTTCCACCCAGCTCGTATGTTGGGCGAAAGCCCAAATCCTTGCGGGATCGAGCGATAGCGGCGCTCCGGGCGTCGTCACCCTCTTGAGGGTGTCGTTCATGGTGAGCTTGTGGTGGATGTGATGCTTTGGTTGCTTGGCGGCGATTGGTGGCGTGGTCGGAGTTCGTCTGGTGGCGGTGCGTTGGCGCTCTGCCGCCTATGTGCTCAGCCTCGGAGTCCTTCTTCCACGGTGCTTGGTCTTCAGCAGCCCTGCTGGACTCGGCGGAGCGGTGCTTCATCCTACTCATTGATGGCGGCGTATCTCGGCGGCGTGGCGCAATGGAGATTCGGCGTCCGATGTGTAGCGATGGACTCGCGCAGGAGGACGAAACTGTCTGGTGTCGTGGTGATGTCGATGGCTGAGTGGCCAGACAAGGTAGAAGCCTCAATATTTGCTCTGAAGACGGACCTGTGGAAGATGGCGGCGACGACACACGAGTGCGTCGGACCGGTTTGTACCCCAGACCCGGTATGTGGCTCGGCTGGGGCTTCCGGCTTTTGATGTCAGGCTTAGGTGAGTGGTCTGGGTAGTGGCCCAGCTAGCACCCCTTCATCATTTTGATGTTAGGCTTAGATGAGTGGTCTGGGTAGTGGCCCAGCTAGCACGCCTTCATCATTTGGATATGAGTAGCGGCAAATTTTGCCAAGATGACGGATTCAGGCATATTGTTGTAATACTTTGTAAGGTCCTTGAGAATAATCAATAAAGTGGCATGCAGAGGCCGGGGGTCATCCTCCTTTTCAAAAAAAAATGTGGCCACACATTAATCAATTAATGGTTCTGAATGTTCCTCGAGGTCTTCGTGATATTCTGATTTCTGACTGTACTTGGGCCTCAGAGTAATCTAAAAATATATTACAAAGAACAATAAAGTTCGCGAACAGCAACTGCATAGTCCCTATGTTTATGTACCCGTAAAAAAACAAAAAGTCGTATGTGGTTTTTTTGCGAGAAAAACTTTCAATCTATTTATAATATGTCATGGCAATAATAAGAACACTAGAAATACAAACATAACATCTAAGTTAATTTATAAACCACCTAGCAATGATTTCAAGGGAAAACACAGATCAACATTATCTATCCTACGTTGTGTAGCCGACCCCCGCATCGCTCCCAGGTGACTCGGGAAAACCCTAGATGTCAGCCAGCCGGCGCCGCCCTTCGTCTCAGTACCCTCCTCGCCGCTGCCGGAAGATGTGGCCGGGCTAAGCCCGGACGGTGGTGGCGGGGCATTCCGTGTTTGCTCGATGGTGGGAGGACATACCTTCCTCCGGCTCGGCGGCCCGGTGGCTGCGGCGTTCCAGTGGCCTTGGCCACAACTCTGGTGGGCGGCTTCTTGGTCGCACCTTGCGGCAGCGGCGGCGCCTCTTCCGGGTGCAGCGGCGGCGGATCCTTGTGTGGGGCTGGACGTCCAGATCAGACGCTGATCCAGCGGATTTGGCATGTTCCAGACCACGTCGAGATGCTGCCCTCGTCTGTCCACAATAACGTGGACAACTCCGAGGAAACCCTAGATCTTTTACGGATCGAGCGATGGCGGTGCATCCGCGCTGTAGTCCCTCTTGAGGGCATCGTTTGTGGAGTTTACTTCGCTTGTGGGGACTGGCGGCGGGGCAAACAACCTAACGGCGCAACTGCCAATGAAAATCGTGTCGACTACGGTCACGGCAGACGATGGCGGCATCTCCGATGTTGTTTCCTTGTCAAGGCATCGTCATTGCAGTTTGTGTCATCATGCTTGGGATGCTTCAGGGGAAATCCTAGATCTGGATCTCCTGGGTCGGATGATGACAACACCTTCGATGTCTTTCTCCCTCTGGGGGGGCATCGTTTTGGAGCAACTGCTGGCTGGAGGGGGCAAGAGGTGGAGCGGTGTTGCATCTTCAGCATTGACGACAGCGAGTCTTGGTGGCATGACGTTGTAGGGTCTCGGCAACGGATGCATGACGATGGACGCACGTAGGGTGGTGGCATTGTCTGGCGTCGTGGGGGCTGATGACCCACAAGTATAGGGGATCAATTGTAGCTCTTTTCGATAAGTAAGAGTGTCGAACCCAACAAGGAGCAGAAAGAAATGACAAGTGGTTTTTAGCAAGGTAATGTCTGCAAGTGCTAAAATTGTAAGTAACAGAGCAGTTTGATAGCAAGGTAATTTGTAACGAGCAAGTAACGATAGTAGTAAAAAAAGTGCAGCAAGGTATCCCAATCCTTTTGAGGCAAAGGACAGGCCAAGACGGTCTCTTATGATAAGCAAAGCATTCTTGAGGGTACACGGGATTTTCATCAAGTCACTTTCATCATGTTGGCTTAACTCGTGTTCGGTACTTTGATAATTTGATATGTGGGTGGACCGGTGCTTAGGTGCTATTCTTACTTGAACAAACCTCCTACTTATGATTAAACCTCCCGCAAGCATTCGCAACTACGAGAAAAGTATTAAGAATAAATTCTAACCATATCATTAAACTTTTGGATCCAATTGGTCCCTTACGGAATAGCGCATAAACTGGGGTTTAAGCTCCTGTCACTCTCGCAACCCATCATCTAATTGCTACTCCACAATGCATTCCCTTAGGCTCAAATATGGTGAAGTGTCATGTAGTCGACGTTCACATGACACCACTAAGGGTATCACAACATACATACTATCAAAATATCAAACACATATCAAGTTCACATGATTACTTGCAACATGATTTCTCCCGTGACTTCAAGAACAAAAGTAACTACTCACAAATGATAATCATGCTCAAGATCAGAGGGGTATTAAATAGCATATTGGATCTAAACATATAACTTTCACCAAATAAACCATATAGTAATCAACTACAAGATGTAATCAACACTACTAGTCACCCACAAGCACCAATCTATAGTTCCGCTAACAAGATTGAACACAAGCGATGAACTAGGGTTTGAGAGGAGATGGTGTTGTTGAAGATGTTGATGGAGATTGCCCTCCCCAAGATGGGAGAGTTGTTGTTGGTGGTGGTGGTGATGATGATGATGATGATTTCCCCCTCCGGGAGGGAAGTCCCCCCGGTGGAATCGCTCCGCCGGAGGGCAAAAGTGCTCCTGCCCAAGTTCCGCCTCGAGATGGTGGCGCTCTGATGACCCACAAGTATAGGGGATCTATCTTAGTCCTTTCGATAAGTAAGAGTGTCGAACCCAACGAGGAGCAGAAGGAAATGATAAGCGGTTTCCAGCAAGGTATTCTCTGCAAGTACTGAAACAAGTGGTAACAGATAGTTTTGTGATAGGATAATTTGTAAACAGTAACAAGTAACAAAAGTAAATAAAGTGAAGCAAGGTGGCCCAATCCTTTTTGTAGCAAAGGACAAGCCTGGACAAACTCTTATATGATGTAAAGCGCTCCCGAGGACACATGGGAATATCGTCAAGCTAGTTTTCATCGCGTTCATATGATTCGCGTTCGGTACTTTGATAATTTGGTATGTGGGTGGACCGGTGCTTGGGTGCTGCCCTTACTTGGACAAACATCCCACTTATGATTAACCTCTATTGCAAGCATCCGCAACTACAACAGAAGTATTAAGGTAAACCTAACCATAGCATGAAACATATGGATCCAAATCAGCCCCTTACGAACCAACGCATAGACTAGGGTTTAAGCTTCTGTCACTCTAGCAACCCATCATCTACTTATTACTTCCCAATGCCTTCCTCTAGGCCCAAACAATGGTGAAGTGTCATGTAGTCGACGTTCACATAACACCACTAGAGGAGAGACAACATACATCTCATCAAAATATCGAACGAATACCAAATTCACATGACTACTAATAGCAAGACTTCTCCCATGTCCTCAGGAACAAACGTAACTACTCACAAAGCATAAACATGTTCATAATCAGAGGGGTATTAATATGCATATAGGATCTGAACATATGATCTTCCACCAATTAAACCAACTAGCATCAACTACAAGGAGTAATTAACACTACTAGCAATCTACTAACACCAATCCCGGACTTGGAGACAAGAATTGGATACAAGAGATGAACTAGGGTTTTGAGAGGAGATGGTGCTGATGAAGATGTTGATGGAGATTGCCCTCTCCCGATGAGAGGAGCGTTGGTGATGACGATGGCGATGATTTCCCCCTCCGGGAGGGAAGTTTCCCCGGTAGAACAGCTCTGCCGGAGCCCTAGATTGGATCCGCCAAGGTTCCGCCTCGTGGCGGCGGAGTTCTGTCCGAGAAGATTGCTTATTATTTTTCCCATCGAAAGACTTCATATAGCAGAAGATGGCCACCGGAGGGCCACCAGGGGGCCCACGAGGTAGGGGGGCGCACCCAGGGAGGTAGGGCGCGCCCCCACCCTCGTGGGCAGGGTGTGCCCCCCTGGTGAATTTCTTCCGCTGAGTATTTTTATATATTCTGAAAATGTCTTCGGTGAAGTGTCAGGACTTTTGGAGCTGTGCAGAATAGGTCTCTAATATTTGCTCCTTTTCCAACCCAGAATCCCAGCTGCCAGCATTCTCCCTCTTTATGAAAACCTTGTAAAATAAGAGAGGATAGGCATAAGTATTGTGACATAATGTGTAATAACAGTCCATAATGCAATAAATATCGATGTAAAAGCATGATGCAAAATGGACGTATCAACTCCCCCAAGCTTAGACCTCGCTTGTCCTCAAGCGAAAGCCGAAATCAAAAAATATGTCCACATGTTTATAGATAGAGGTGTCGATAAAAATAAAATACGGACATGAGGGCATCATGATCATTCTTAGAACATCAACTTATATAGTTCCTGTCATATAATCTCTTATGCTAGAGTAATAATTCAATCACAATATCAAGTATGAATCGTAAACTTCATTGAAAACTAACAAACTATAATCTCAGTCATTGAAGCAATTGCAATTTATCATAACATAGGAAAGAGTCAATGTATAGGAGCTTTTCAGCAAGTCCACATACTCAACTATCATATAGTCTTCCACAATTGCTGACACTCACGCAATACTTATGGGTATGGAGTTTTAATCGGACGCAGAGAAAGATAGGGGCTTATTGTTTTGCCTCCCAACGTTTTACCTCAAGGGTAATGTCAACAATAATAGTTCATGAAGACTCACATCCAATTAGCCATATATACCAGGATCGTTCCAACATACTGTGCTTGACAAAGGATAAATTATAAAAAGGAGGGGTGAAGATCACCATGACTCTTATGCAAGGTAGGAGATAAAAGTAAAAGATAGGCCCTTCGCAGAGGGAAGCAGAGGTTGTCATGCACTTTTATGGTTGGATGCACAAAATCTTAATGCGAAAGAACGTCACTTTATATTGCCACTTGTGATATGGACCTTTATTATGCAGTCTGTCGCTTTTATTTCTTCCATATCACACGATCGTATAAAGCTTATTTTCTCCCACACTAATAAGTCATACATATTTAGAGGGCAATTTTTATTGCTTGCACCGATGACAACTTACTTGGAGGATCTTACTCAATCCATAGGTAGGTATGGTGGACTCTTATGGCAAAACTGGTTTTAAGGGTATTTGGAAGCACAAGTAGTATCTCTACTTGGTGCAGTGAATTTGGCTAGCATGAGGTGGAAAGGCAAGCTCAACATGTTGGAGGATCCAAGACAATATAATTTATCTCAGATGTAAGAAAACATAACCCATTACATTGTCTTCCTTGTCCAACGTCAACTCTTTAGCATGTCATATTTTAATGAGTGCTCACAATCATAAAAGATGTCCAAGATAGTATATTTATATGTGAAGACCTCTATTTCTTTATTACTTCCTATTAATTGCAACGATGACCAAAACTATGTTTGTTAACCCTCAACAACTTTTATTCATCATACCTTTTCTATGTGAGCTCATTACTCTCCATAAGATCCATATGATCTCTTTGTTTCTTTTTATTCTTTCTCTTTTCTTTTATTCACTTAGGATCATGGAAAAATAATCAAGCCCTTGACTCAACACTAATCTTTACTATATAGCTCACTGACTCGATTACATAGAAGGATAATAAAGCAAAACTCACAACTAGATCATACTAAAAACTTTTATTCTACTAGATCAAGATATTACCAAAAGGATCGAACTAAGAAAACGGTAGAGATAAAAGTGATGGTGATACGATACCGGGGCACTCCCCCAAGCTTGGCAGTTGCCAAGGGGAGTGCCCATACCCATGTGATTATGTCTCCTTTGTTGGTGAAGAAGGTGGAGTTGTTGATGATGGAGTGGGCTTCTTCTTTAATTTGCGCTTGAGGACAGAATTTTGGTCCCTTAGGTCCTCGATCTCCTGCTCCAGGCTTAATATCTTTTTGCATAGTTCCTGTTTGTTTTCCTGCAAGAGGCGAAAAGGGATAAACTCGATCTTAGGTTTCTTTATTCTGTCAGGGAGGCTTGACTTTTTGAACTCCACATGCATGTCCCCAAGTTGAGGTAGTGGGACTTCATCTTCATCTGAGCTCGTCTCCTCCTTTCCCTTGGGTTCATAGTCCTCTTCTTCTTTCGTAGTCCAACCACAATGCTCCACATCCCCATAGACTTTAGGATCTGCGAGGTAATCAGCCACATAGCTCTCTCCTTCCGAATCCTGGGACGACATGTTGCTCAAATCTGCAGCAGGACAGCTCGAAACAAAGACAGGAGATTTTTGCGTGATAAGGAGGTCAAAACCCCCAGGAGATTATATAATGAATTTTTACCAACCAAAATATGTGTCATGTACGAAAACGGAGTCCGGAGAGCACACGAGGTGCCCACGAGGTAGGGGGGCACGCCCAGTAGGGTAGGGCGCACCCTCCACCCTCGTGGAGGCCTCGTGTCCTTCCCGGACTGCTTCTTATTTTTCTATTTTTCTAAATATTCCAAAATGGAGAAATATTGCCTTAAAAACTGTTTTGGAGTCGGTTTACTTACCGTACTACATACCTATTCCTTTTCGGAGTCTGAAATGTTCCGGAAAGTGTCCCTTATGTATTCCTCCGGGGTTACGGTTTCAATAACATTGGTTTCAACATTTATGGGATTACCTGAGATATAATGTTTAATCCTTTGACCGTTAACCACCTTCAGATTTGTGCCTTCGAAGTTGTTGATTTTTATGGCACCGGAACGATAGACCTCCTCGATAACGTAAGGACCTTCCCATTTAGAGAGAAGTTTTCCTACAAAAAATCTTAAACGAGAGTTGTATAGCAATACATAGTCACCTACATTAAACTCACGCTTTTGTATCCTTTTGTCATGCCATCTTTTAACCTTTTCTTTAAATAATTTGGCATTCTCATAGGCTTGGGTTCTCCATTCATCGAGTGAGCTAGTATCAAATATCCTCTTCTCACCGGCAAGTTTAAAATCATAGTTGAGTTCTTTAATAGCCCAATATGCCTTGTGTTCTAGTTCGAGAGGTAAGTGACATCACTATAAAAAAATACACTTCTGTGATGATACATGTTTGTCACAGTAGGTCGCTTTTTTTGTCATGCATGTACATCCATGACAAATTTATGACAGAATCAGGATAGTCATACCTGTGCTGTTGTAGAAGTGTTCCATGACATTACCAAAATTATCATCACGGAAGTGTCCACTTCCATGACGATAAATCGCGCGTCACAGAAGTGCTTTCGTCAAGGGTGACCGACACGTGTCATCCATCGTAACGGAACACCGTTAAGCTATCGGGTCGGGTTTTGGATCCGATAACCCGTTAACAGCCCCGACCAATGGGGATTTTCCATGTGTAAAATCATCATTGGCTGGAGGAAACACATGTCGGCTCATCGTTGGGACAGATGTCAACCACTCATTGGACGGAAGGCGCCTATGATACGTCGACACGTGGCACGGCCCAACAGAGTCCCATTCCTGTGAAAAGGCCGGCCCATTTGACTTGGTCAAAAGCTGGCAGGCCGGCCCATGGAAAGCCTGTTAACGGCCTGTTCGAATATAGCCCATTTACAGCCTGCTAACCCAAGGCCCGTTACGCCCTATCCGAATTAGGCCTAGTGGCGTCATCTGGGCCATCCAATATGATTCCAGCCCGTTTTCACTTCTGGCCCATGTATGGCCCATGACGTCTTTCGGCCCATATGAGGCCATATGTAACTCTTGGCCTACTAACGGCCCATGGTGAAATTGGCTTGTAATGAATAGTGTATCACTTTACACCCATTAACGGCCCGTGGTGAAACTGGCCCGTAATGAACAGTGTATCACTTTATACCCATTAACGGCTCGTTATTCTGTTGGGCTATTTCCAGCCCATGTTATCTTTCGGCCTTCTCAGAGCCCATTTATTCTTGGGCTCATTTTGAGCATTCGTTTACTTATGGTCCGTTACTGTCATTTTCTGCTTGTGGGCCAAATTCAGCCCGTGGTTACAGTTGGCCCGTTTGTGGTCCGTTAATACGTTGGGCCGTTTTCATAGCGTCATCAAATACGGCCTATTAACGATGGCCCGTTAGGGTCGGCCCATGAACGGACGATTCCAACTCTAGCCCGTTTACGGCCATAAAGTGGCCTGTTATTGGCCCATGTTTGGCCATCGATCATACTGCCCGTATAAGGCCCATTGATGATACGGCCCGTAGAAGGCCCACTATTTCTACGGCCCGTAGAAGGCCCACTGTTTCTACGGCCCGTAGAAGGCCCACTATTTCTACGGCCCATAGGAGGCCCAGTGTCACTACAGTAAATATTAGCCATGGTTATTGTGGCCTAGTTTAAAAAAATAGGTTATTGCACCCACTAGCAAACCGCGGAAAAAGAACTGCAATGACTAGAAGCAAACAAATAAACAAGACAATAAGGAAATAAATAAGCAAGCAACTTACGCTAGGCTATCACGGCTATCACACATATTACATCCACTGGGCATCAAAGTTCGCCACCAGTGCAAATAAACGCGCCGACAAAAGAATATACAAAACTGAGAGCACTTCAGAAGGCACTAGGCCTGGCCAGGTCGCCCCCCCAAACAGCTGAAGAAGCTGAGTAGACCTCAGTTGTGTCAACGATAGATGCATCAACACTAGATTTAAGGCATGATGGTGCGCACAACAGTCCTCTGACATCTTCATTGCATCTTTGACTTCAAGTCGGAGCTGAGTTGAAGCAAGCCTTTCCGCTTTAAGTCGAGACTGAAGAAGTCGAACTGATTGAGGCAGCGACTGCACAGAGGTTGTCTCACACCTGCTGGTGAGTAGCTTCAACTCACTATCTTCATCAAGACAGGACCTTGGGGTCATCTCGCTGTCCTCAAGATGGTTTGGCTCACTATCTTCCCTAAAGTTCTGCCTGGCATAAGAGATACGAGTCTGAAAGAGAAACAAGGAGACACGTAACATGTTTCACAATTATATAAGCAAATAAATGGATCTGTTCTGCATAAGGAACATGTTTTTACAACTACAATTTGAAACTAGTATTTGTTGCAAACATCCAATCAGATGTAAACAGCAAAGCAAACAACAGTGGAGGAAATGATGCCTATCCAAATCTATACTAGAACAAAGTTTGAAGGCTTGAGAAGGATGAAATTACATTACATGTTAACACGGGCTGGACAAAGCCCTTCTCCATGTTGATGGAAGGATAATTCAATAAATTCCCCAAAGAAAATTCTTTGTAAGCGTTGCAATTATTCTACATTTTGCAAAGAGTAAATATAGATCAAATAATATTGGAAGAAACAGAGGATAATGAAGCTCAGGTGCAGACTGATGATACATAATCAAATAGCAATTAATTAAGTACAGCGTTACAAGGCAAAAGGGAGAGAGGTACTGACAAGAGCAATGCAGAGCCCACTATTGTTTTGAGATCGTATGATCCTTTGAGGAAGGAGATTCATCTGAAATGAGTTTTCATACAAGAGATAAGGTAAGGCACAAGAAGAAATTTAGGAGTTCAAATTTTGAATTGATATCATAGACAGTACCTAACGCTGGGCTCCCAGCAGTTCTAATAGGGGTTTGGCCACTGGAGTAGGGGTAAAGTGTGGTACAGTTGGGCTTGTGTTTTCTGTGGCTGCTAATCTATCTGATTTAACAGGTATCACTACCTTTTCCAAATACCTAGTTTGTACTCCTTGACGACCTGCACTCACCCTCTTCCTTTTGGACACCTATTACGAAAGAACAACATTTGACTGAAAAAACATAGTGTGACGACACATGGAATAGGTACAGAAAATGGATAGGTATGGTATATACTCATATATGATGCTTAAACTAAGCAGATGGTGTAACAAAGTAGAAGTAATGCGAGAGGTCAGAAGCAAAATATGTGTGACCAATACAACTTTGCAAAGTTAGAGCAAGCACCTTGATGGGTGAATAAGATAGGCCATCCTCCACCATGCCAAGTTTGTTAGGCAGTGGATCATTCCGCAATATTCCTCTCGTGCGCCCATTCTCATATTCATTTTGATAATGTTCAATATCTGACATGCATGAAAACATAAAAACAAGTGAGATTTTCTTTGTAATGCAGAAGTGATTCTAATCCAATACTGCCTCCCTGTAAACCCCTTTGTGCTATCTCTGCAATTCTTTTAAAAGATGCCATGCATGCTGTAATTTGTTGTGTGCATTACTATAATGTGGCCTACTACTCAAAATATGAGAGCTCCAGAAGTGATGACACTTCGCAGATGATAGCTTCAACATATAGTAAAGAAGAACAAGTCGACCTGACCTGACAGATTCAAAATATACTAAGGGAGAACAACTCGACCTGACCAGTCGACCGCAAGAGAAGAGTATCATCTCAAAGAAGAGCAGAAGAGCAAGCAGATTGAAGATATTACAAGTCTTTTAATACAATGTCGGTTGGCCACCCATGATGAACCAGAGCGCACAGAGAAATACTATTCTTTCCGGTCTCTCCATATGTGGCTCACATGCATTTCGAAACTAAAGTAGGAACATTTAGCTAACCAATTAAACATCTCTTAGTTTTACTAATATCAGCAATAATATCATATATGAATTTGTACAACTAAGATTGTTTAGCTCGATGGGTGGAGCAGTGCTATTACGACACAAACCACGTAGGCTGATTGTGGTCATCATAAAATGGGGAAAACATAAGCATGATGAGTACAGTGTTGACCGTGGCAGTGGGATGGAAGATCTGAAGCTGCAAACCGCGCAAAGGGTAGTTAGCAACCGATGTTTGCTTTGAAATAACAACTAAGATTTGGTATGGATAAGAAAGTACGGTCAACAAGTGACAAAGAAATGCAATTATGCTGTCTCTCTATATGTCGCGACATGCATTTGAAAACTCAAGTGGGACCTTTAGCTAACCAATTAAATGTGTCGGTTAACTAATATCAGTATCATATCACAATCATATTTGAAAAACTAAGCTTTCGAATTCTGAGTGTTGTGTTGTTTAGCTTGAAGGGTGGAGTAATGCTAGTACGACAGAAAGCACCTACGCAGATCATAGTAGAGTAGATAAAAGGGGAAAACCCTAAGCATCAAGAGAAAAATCAGGAAAGTGGAACTAGCTGGACCAGTGGGTGGCGCACATGCTTTTCGAAACGAATATAGGAACATTAGGTGACCAATTAAACGTTCTCTGTTTTAGTGATATGAGCATCATATCAGATTCGTATTTCAACACGTAAGCTTTGGGTTGAGGTCTTGAGGAGCAGTGCTAGCACGACACGAAGCACCTACGATGATGGTAGTGAATATAAAGGGGGGAAACCATAAGCTTTATGAGTATAGTGCCCGTGCCATGGCGGATCTGAAGGTGCAAACCGGACAAAGCTACTTCACAACCAATGTTTGCTTTCAACTAGCCACTACGATTTGGTACGGACAAGAAAAGTACAGTAAACAAATTATGATCTATTTTCCGGGTGAGATCAATAACTTAAGCACATATGGAAGAGTACCACCTCTCTTGCGACGCCGTGTAGGCCTATGCTGATACGTTGAGGGTGCTGCGGGTGCGATGGCTGTCGGCGGCAGGGAAGAAGACTTTAGACGGCAGACGGCCGGGTCGGGGGATATATCCTGTTGCCGTGGACGAGGCGGTCGTAGGAGCGGCAACGACAAGGTGGACGACGGCGCCGATGAAGCGAGATGAGGCGATGAAAGGATGCTGGTCCAGCGCCATGGATGAGAGACGTCCATCTCTTGTAGTGGACGACGGGGTAGGGGTAGCGGCTCCGGCAAGGTGGAGGATGGGATGGCGGACGGAGGAGGCTGGCCGTAGTGCGGAGGTTGTCGTGCCGCCGACGGTGTATGAATGGGGAAATGGAGGGGAGGGGGGGATCTCAAACTTTGGGATGCGCTTCTCTGAAATGGGGGAAAGTTACGAACTTATCCCCCGTTTAAAATTTCAGACATCGCGTCGGTTGGGGATAGGACGGTAATCTCGCATCTCCCAAATATTTGCCAGTAACTATTTCGGGCGAGGAGAGGGTGTTTTGCCGCCCACGGTTGGCGCCCACGGTGTATGAACGGGGCTGACAGGTAGGGTGGTTGTGTCACATCTGATGGAAGTTACACATTTGCCCCTATTTAAAATATAAGTCTACATCAATTTCGGACGAGGAGAATTTGTTTTGCCGCCCACCGTGTATGAATGGGGAAATGGAGGAAGAGACACATGTCTTTCGGACGAGCTTGAATCAAATGTGTTTTGCCGCCCACATTTGGCGCCCACCGTGTCTGAATGGGCTCAGAGGCCGTCGTGTCATGTCTGATTGAAGTTACTAGTCTGCCCCTATCGACAGCAGTGTATCCTGTCGATAAGGATGTCAAGTGTCAGGGGTAGACAGTAATTTCCATCTCGCAAACACTTGCTTCGAGCAGCCCACAAATTATAGTGGGTGTTTAGCCGCTTCGTTCAAAACTTGGGAGAATTAGCATTCACGTTTTCCCTGGGACCTGGCAAACTAAATTCAAATCCAATTTGTATTCGATTACGAATATCCACAGATAATTATACGTTTTGTTATTTATTTCTTCAAAACCACAACAAAGATTTATTCCACCTTTATATATGATTATGATTTAGAAATGCCGTGATCTTCGAATTTAGTAGGTTGGATACACTCTGAGTCAAATAGTTATTTCATCCAATACAATATGCTCACACGACAAACAATTCACCTTATGTCAATCATACAAGTTCTGAGGATTACCTCGCCTAAAAAATTTGGATCATTACAACACATGGACAAGATAGGGGGTCTTGCAACATAATCCATTCAGAGACATGACACAACATGAAAGTACAACAATCTAATGAAAATTTGAACTGCTATCTAAAGAAGAACCGGGATTATCTTGGGCTTCAGATAGCAGAAACAACAGGACCTCCTCCGTCTTCAAATGCAACATTCTTACTTCCTCCAATTCTTGGGTTGCTTGCATAATGCGTGCCGCTAATTCTGTAATTTCCAGCCTCAAGATAAATATTACCTCATTCATGGCAGCCACACCATCTCTTTCTGCCTCTAGTAGAGCCTCAAGCACTATAATATCTGTGGTCAGACTGCTCTCCGGCGGTGTTGCCTCTGAACTGCTACCATCTGGTAACATGGATGGCGCACTACTTCCACAAATAGATTCTGGGGTTGTACATTGTGTCCTAGTGTGAACGGCGTCCTGAAAGGTTTCCGCTGGACATCAGTAAGAGATAGTTATCGTATGATCCAGGCAGTAAGCTTACATGGTAAACGACGGACGAATTATTGCCGAGCATCGCAAACTATATTTAAATGGTTCAAAGCAGCATCAACCGAAAAGAAATTAAAATGGTAAGATAAAACTAGGGATGTAAGTGGCAAATAAACGAAATCCGCCAGTCCCATCTAGTTAGTTTTTGCTACCTCCCTAGTTCATTTTCCTCAAAAAAACAAAAACTCTTTTGAACTATCATACCACTAGCGGACTTTAATCGGGATTAAACCGGACCCAGTTGACATCCCTAGTTGAAAGGGAGTGTACAACCGCTATATTTAAGTTGCCAAGGCATCTAAGCAGTTGAAATAATCTGAGAAAGCACTTAACAGTGTGGCCTCATATAAACTACGAAGACAGTCTTGTGATGAAGTTGAGAGGAAAAGTTAAGGACTCAAATGAAATAGGCATGCATTTCTTCACGATAGTACAGTAGGCACTGCTGACATATTGGCCAACTCAGGTATAGCGTAACAACAAATAAGCATTCGAATCAAGCAATACAGCAAAGCAGACAACTGAACTATTTGTAATTCGGTAGGATTACACGTTGAGGGCACAAGACAAGAAAGCAGCCCACTCGCATTACATTTCACATGTACTAAAACACACTGGCTTACCATATGTTGCTGTGAAGCCTAGCTGCTGTTGCAATGTTCTTTGAAGATATCGTCAGCATCCCGTGGTTGCAAATCTAGTTGGTGTAGTTTATTCTGCACCATCTATTTAGGTAAAATTAATTTTAATCGCATGCACTGGTCCGAATTGATCATCAATGGTTCATCTAAACTAATGAAAGAACGGTGTGTGCATACACGAGAATACTCCCTCCGATTCTTTTTACTTTGCGTATAACTTTTTCTCAGTTTTCTCGTATTAGTCTGCGCGTTGCCGATTCCTAGCGATGGTTTCCTTTTGTGCCCCGCCCCATCCGCCTCTGCCCTAATTAATTGGCAAATTAGTCCAGAAAAATTAAACCAGTGCCCTCCTTGGTATGCGGGTCAAGAGTTATGGGTAGAGTAAATAGAATCGAAGGGAGTATATCTGCTTCCCTCTATTTTTATGCTTGTTCGAGGTGCCAGCCCCAAAAGAACAAATATTTTGCTTGATGGGGTTGGTAGCTCCATAATTAATAGAAGCATCAAATTAGTCATGCAACTTGGGAAGATCAAGAACACACAAACAAGTAATTAACAGAGGCTCGGAGCAGTGATGTAATAGCTAGCATCAGAAAATGTAGGGTAAAATGAACAAAAAGCAGCGGAACCACATGCTAGTTTGCTGATGTGTAATTAAGCATAGAGAACATTAAGCAGTCTGATGGAACCAATAGGTGGCATCAGAACAAAACTAAAGCATATTAACTATATGTGCACTGGTATGTAATTTAGCACATGTAACATGTTCACTGCCAGAAGTATGGCCCTACAGGTGCAAGCAGAATAACGCGTCTCATGAAAAACTGAATGATGCCCTGAAGAAATTCAAAGGTGCGGTGCTTATGCTAGGAAAGTGAACGTAGGCGCTGGCCGTTGGATAATAGTACCTGATTCTCGGCGGCGTATGGGTATCGTTGTCATACTTGATAGCTAAGGATCGTCGATAGTGCTCGTGTTGCGGTTGAGTTTGGGCCGGCTGTCGCCGTCGCTGAAGTGGCTCCGGTGCTACGGTTGCGGCACCTGTCGACATACAAGAAAGCTCATCTGTGGTAAGTGAACAGTTGCACGATAAAGAGAAAAACCGAAGGAGTACAAATCGAAATAACCTGATGAGGTTGCGGCGTCGGTAAAGCAGGGCCGGTGGAGTTGAATATGGCGTCCGTGGAGCGGGTCCGGTTCAGTGGACGAAGGCTTCGGCGGGCGCGTTGTACAATGCTTTCGGTGAGGCGGATCTGTTGCGGTGGACGAGGGCTTGTATGAAGGGCCAGGGAAGGGGCGGACGAGGGAGTCAGTGAAGGGACTACGTTGTGGTGGACGAGGGCGCTGGTTAAGCAGATCCGGTGCGGTGGACCATGATGGCGGTCAAGGAGATCTGGAGCGGTGGACAAGCCAGTCGCTGAAGCGGCTCCGGTGAAGTGGTGAGTTGGCAGTTGGGGGTTCCAAGGTGCGGAAGGTAGATCCGGCGGGGTGTGAGGTCCACCGCTGCGGTGGAGGACTAGATTCGGCGGCTTGCCGTGGTTGGGGGGGTCGGGGAGGGGAAGGGGAGGGGCTCTGGGGAAGAATGTTGGGGGAAAAGAGGGGAAAACAATGGAGTTACCAAAGCAGCCCTTTTCCATTCATGTGGCAGGGGTAAAACAGGAATATCGCAGGGCTAAACTTTCGAGCGTGTGATATTTCAATGTGAGCGGGAAGTTTGAAAGCTTTTGGCGCCTAAAATTATAAGTATGCTGCTCTCGTACGGCCGACTATGATATCATGGCCGACAATTTGTTTGTTTTGCACGCAAAAAAATGTGCAAGTTCTGAAAATCAATGTCTCCAACTCGAAACTTAGATTGTCCATTCAATTCAAATATGGATCATTGAGCTACTACAAGCAAATACCATCATACGGTCCAATTCAAATGAAATTCCAAATGTGTTTATCCTAAATATGATGACAAAAGCAAAAATGTGTATGTGTATGAATAAAGTGGATGATTATAAAGTTTGAACATGCCCGTATGTGTATATCTCTAGGTTTGATATATGAATTTGAAATCATGAAATCCTGGCTTAAAAAATGTACCTCCGTTTAAATGAATTACAAAAGCTAATGATGGAGTCGAATTCCAAAATTCCAATCTTAGGTTTGTAATTCTGGTACATCAAGGTATATCACGCATGTTCAAAAGTATCGTTATCTCATAGTACAAACTGTGAAACAAAATGATCAACCATGAGTGCACAATATCTCAATTACGCTAAAGTCCCTCAAATATAGACACCTCACTCTTTATCTGAAGTCAACCCCCCACCACCACACACACACACACAGAAGTCGTTCTCTCCCCCAAACACCAACACACGAGCACATTAACACCCCTCTCTCTTGTAAAGTCCAGACCCCAACATAGGTCTCTATCACTTTGTCTCTCGGGCATGCACACATCTCTTCCCTCACTCTCTAGGTCTCCCGCTATCTCTCTTACCCAAGCACACGCACTATGTAGAGTGTATATTTCCCATACACACAAAACGTCGCCCCCAAACGTCTATCTCCCTAGTTATGTGGTTCTCGCGCACTCACCTCACACACCACCCCCACTGCAAACAAGCACACTTTGTCTCCTTGTGCACCACTCTTCTCTTTCTATCTCTCCCACATGCGGACCCACCCCAGCTCCTTCCCTGTATACATATATGTCGTGACTCTTTGCATAGCTCCCTAATGTATAATCGTTCTCGATTTCGCACATTGTTCTCTACACCATCTATTCTAGCTCTCTCATGAAGTCCCTATCACACACAAGATGACTCGCTTCCCTTGCGTCTCCGTTCATAGGCCAATTTCGGACAACATCAACATTGTCTCCCTATCTATACGCCATTTATGGACACAAACGACCCCTCCCCCCCTCTCTCTCTCCCGCGCTAGCTCTCTCTTTCTCTCGCTCTCACACCCCTCTCCCCCCCACACACTCGATGTCTCTTCCAAATAGTCCGCTCCCCCGCCCGCACCCGTGCTATCTCGCTACTACACATGTCACACCATTCCCCCTTCCCTTATACTAGGTTTACATCATCAGTGGTCTCTCTACTCCACATACACTCTCTCCCTCTCACACACAAACACGTGCACAAACACACACAGACATTCACAAACACCCATTTACCTGGATCCTCGATGACCCACAAGTATAGGGGATCGCAACAGCTTTCGAGGGTAGAGTATTCAACCCAAATTTATTGAATCGACACAAGGGGAGCCAAAGAATATTCTCAAGTATTAGCAGCTGAGTTGTCAGTTCAACCACACCTGGAAACTTAGTATCTGCAGCAAAGTGTTTAGTAGCAAAGTAATATGATAGTGGCGGTAGCAGCAACAAAAGTAAAGACATCAAAAGTAATGTTTTTGGTATTTTGTAGTGATTGTAACAGTAACAGCGGGAAAGTAAATAAGCGTAAACCAGTATATGGAAAACTCGTAGGCACCAGATCAGTGATGGATAATTATGCCGGATGCGGTTCATCATGTAACAGTCATAACATAGGGTGACACAGAACTAGCTCCAATTCATCAATGTAATGTAGGCATGTATTCCGTATATAGTCATACGTGCTTATGGAAAAGAACTTGCATGACATCTTTTGTCCTACCCTCCCGTGGCAGTGGGGTCCTATTGGAAACTAAGGGATATTAAGGCCTCCTTTTAATAGAGAACCGGAACAAAGCATTAGCACATAGTGAATACATGAACTCCTCAAACTATGGTCATCACCAGGAGTGGTCCCGATTATTGTCACTTCGGGGTTGCCGGATCATAACACATAGTAGGTGACTATAGACTTGCAAGATAGGATCAAGAACTCACATATATTCATGAAAACATAATAGGTTCAGATCTGAAATCATGGCACTCGGGCCCTAGTGACAAGCATTAAGCATAGCAAAGTCATAGCAACATCAATCTCAGAACATAATGGATACTAGGGATCAAACCCTAACAAAAATAACTCGATTACATGATAAATCTCATGAAACCCATCACCGTCCAGCAAGCCTACGATGGAATTACTCATGCACGGCAGTGAGCATCATGAAATTGGTGATGGAGGATGGTTGATGATGACGACGACGACGAATCCCCTCTCCGGAGTCCCGAACGGACTCCAGATCAGCCCTCCCGAGAGGTTTTAGGGCTTGGCGGCGGCTTCGTATCGTAAAACGCGATGATTCCTTCTCCTTGATTTTTTTCTCATCGAAACTCAATATATGGAGGTGGAGTTGGAGTCGGAGACGCAACAGGGGGCCCACGAGGTAGGGGGGCGCGCCCTAGGGGGGGGGCGCCCCCCACCCTCGTGAGAAGGGTGTGGGCCCCCTGGTCTTCATCTTTGGCGAGGATTTTTTATTATTTTTTCTAAGATGTTCCGTGGAGTTTCAGGTCATTCCGAGAATATTTGTTTTCTGCACATAAAACAACACCATGGCAATTCTGCTGAAAACAACGTCAATCCGGGTTAGTTCCATTCAAATCATACAAGTTAGAGTCCAAAACAAGGGCATAAGTGTTTGGAAAAGTAGATACGACGGAGACGTATCAATCCTCATCTCTCCTCATGTCTGCATGTGTATCTCACACACTCACTCTCTAATTATGTATATGTGTCTCCACGTTACACAACACAAAGCCCCATGTACATGTCTCTCTCTATCCTCCACACACATAGACACAAAGAATCTGTTATCATTGCCTCAGTCTCTAACATATCACACACATGCACACTCTCTCTCTCTCTCTCTCTCTCTCTCGCAAACACGCTCAACAAGGGTTTCCCCGTGAATAACTTACCGTCTATTCATGAACAGTCGTGGCAGTACGGCGAACACGATATGTGAAAAAGAATAAATCTACACATGCTTAGACCACCTAGTATGACTACTAGGACTAGAGCAAGCCAAAAAGCGCGCCGCCGTCACCCCTCCTTGTCGGTGACGGGAAAATCTTCGTTTTACACAGTCGAGAAGTCATTGTGCTAAGGGCCCACATGCCGATGCGTTGAATAGAATGTAGATGCTAGTTTATGGAAGCAAGTATCGATAATAAGTTTGTATCTCCATACTTATATTTCTTCTCTTATAAAAAACCGAGTTGGTGATGATGGTACGTGTGCCATCTTGCAATATAGACCGCCCGATCTATATCTGACGGGTGGAAATTAAACTAAAAGATACCCGCACCCCTCTCCACATTTGCAGACAAGGCCTTCCCTCGTTCATCCTTATCTCCAACAAACCTCATTGTTGAGCAATTAAGAAAGGAAGCCTCTCGAACAAACTGGCCTGGTGGCCGCTGCTGGCGTCGTCAATCCCCATGCCTCCGCTCAGTTCGACCACCAACCACCACCACACCCCACTCCTCTTCACCTTATCTCATATTTCTCGAGATATCATTAGTTTTTACACATGGGATTACTCCCGCAAGGGTCAATCACAACAAGTGTTTTATAAAAAAAATGCATCTTGATGTTCCGTGCAATGCACGTATCTTGCTAGTACTCCTACACAAGACTAAGTTGGTGATGCTGGTGTGTCTGCCATCCGTCGTTTCTGACCATTAGATCTACATCTAACGATTGTGAGGTAAGTTGTTGCCTTTTCTCACCAACATCCCACTTGTCTACCAATTTGCAGAAAAACACATAATTAGTATCTTAAAACCAACCACATCCCTCTCTGACCTCACCAAAACAGCCCAAGGAATATATTCTAATTGAAACATAATATATCTCTAGTGACATATGTATATCAAAATTAGAGTGTTTTGTACCAAGTTTGTGAATAAGTATTATTCTAATTATGATTCGTCGCAACGGACATGAACATTGCTAGTATTTCCAACCATGCATTTCTTTTCCTAGTATTCCATAGTTTCAAGTTTTCCATCAAGATATTAGTCACTCATGGTTGATATTTACTTTCAATCATGTACACATATGCACTATGTAACTAGCCTTGCTTATTGGCTTCCAAAGCTTAAATTTCACTCCTACTTACAATATGTAGAGTATTTAACAAAAAACTACCACTTTCAACTAGCCCTAGGAGGAACCTATTGTACAAAAAATAGCAAAAACATACCCAAAATTTCTTAATCCACGCCAAAAACTACCTAGTACTCCTACCGATTAGGTTCGTTTAAACCCATTTATGACAGGGTTGGCCCACATGTCCGTGCTGACGAGGCAGCTTAAACCAACACATTTTGTTTGACCGTTGACACGAGGGACCCACATCTGACCTTCCATCCTGTTATTCCCCCTCAAATCATTATTTTTCCTGAACATTACTTCAAACAATACTGATGCGTGTTCGTCGGTGGCGCCGGTGATGAGCGAGTTGGCCGCCACTCCGCCGGACGGGCCGGACGCCGCACTGGCCTCCGCACGGGTTGGCAGGCTGGCCCGAGCGTGACTCACGAGCGAGCAAGCCGCCGCGCTGGCCTTCGCTCGAGCTAGATGGCTGGCCTTAGCGCGGCGCGCGCGAGCAAGCCGCCGCGCTGCCTTGCCAATCTAGCTAGCAAACCTTGCAGATAAGCAGCTGGACGAAGCTATCTTGGCTAGCTAGCGTCCGCGAGCGCCGGACGGAGCTGGCATCCGGGCTGCCGCAACATGGGCTCCGCACCGCCGGCGGTTTTGACCTCGCCTTCTGCCGGCGGCGGTAGCTGCGTCCCATGGCCGAGGATGACTAGGTGGACAGGCCGGAGGTAGGAGGTCACTCGAGGATTTTTGTTGGTAAGAGCATGTACAATGGTTGATAAGGTAGTCTTATCTTAAGTCTGCCACATATGCAAGTGGTAGTAGTTTCTTGGCATTTTAGTGGTTTCTTGCATTATTAGAGCAAGTACAATATAGCTGAGTCAGCGGGCTATAAGAAATAAACTACTACTACATTTTGGCTATAAGATGGGCTGTAGATGACATGACACTGGCTTATAGCCAGCAGCTGGCTATACTATTAACCATGCTCTTAGGGGTTTCTTGTAAGGAACAATGTACGTACTACTAGCGACAAAAGGCGATTCTAGGTTGCGTTGTACTCCAACGAGTACTACTAGTGGTCGCGGGAGTGTATGCCTCGTTTTGTGGGTTTGATCCCGGCCGAACGCACGGCGACCTTTTTTTTTTAAAATAGTACTACTACACTTCGCTACGAGCCAATATTTTACACGGGTAGTTTGAGTTTTGAAGTCAAACGGACGTGCGGCCCCACAATCTGGGTGCACTGGACATCCTAGCCACGTGAACGGGTTTTCCTTCCCAGCATCCCGTGGCTCGCGTGCTCGCCCTAGCCGCACCTCGCTTGCAGCTTCCAGCTAGTAGCATATTTAAACTAGCGCCTCCCAATTAAGCCCGAGGAGCCGGAAAAGCCTGGCGGGGCATTGGGAACTGTGCAATATGGCTCTGTACGTAAAGTGCTCTACTACTACTCTGTAGCTTGTGGCGTTGCATGCATGGACTTCACTCCATTATTGGCTCTACTATAAAAGAAATTCCTCTTGCCGTGTTTTTTTTGAAACGGAGGCAAAAGCTTTGCTTCATCTCATTCATAAAGAAGGAACTACTAACAAAGTTCGACGAGATCCATTACACCTCCACAAATGGAAGCGAAAAGCCTAGTCTCGCTGTATCAAATAACTCAAATGTTCTGCCCCCGCAGTAACCGTCGCTGATAAACAGGCTGCTAGTGTGTGCGTGAGAGGAGCGGCTGAGTAGGCCAGCTACGTGAGAGGAGCGGCTGAATAGAGCGCCGAGAGTACCCACTAGGCCACTACGCAGGTGTACTTCCCCTGCATTGATAGTACAGCGATGGTTCTAGAGAACAGTAGTACCCTCCACTTCCAACTGTAGCTCCTTGGCCCTGAGATTCAAGAGTTCAAAACTGGTGCACTATACTAGACTATACTAGAAGTACAGTACATCACACTACTAGCTGAGAAAAGTAGTACTAGTACTGCTACAGTACAAGTACGTACTCCTCTGTTACATAATGTAAGACGTTTTTTGACACTAGTTGGCGTGTACAAAAAATGGCAAAAACATACCCAAAATTTCTTAATCCACGCCAAAAACTACTACCTAGTGCCAAAAATTTCTTACTAGTGCTATTATTTACAGTATAATGCAATCCCATAACGTTCCATAATCCCTTTCTTTCAAAAAATCACTTCTGGAGAGAAGATTGCTATCTCCACGCAAGCTTCTCATAGGCCAACGCCACCGCATGAAGTCTTGTGAGAGAGAGGGAGACATCCATGCAACATGCAGAGAGAGGAGAACGCGGGCGGACATCCAATGGGCTGCATGGGGCATTTATAGCTGCTAACTCCTCCCATCCATGCGCCAGGGGTATTTCTGTCCAGAAAGCATGCAGCGAGCCCCTGCCTTGGTATCCGGGTCTGCTCATGCGCAGAGTAAACATAACCGGAGGGAGTACTAGTAGTAAATAATAGCCTCACCCCTTCGCCGAGGAACGATCTACAGTTGGAAGGGACGAGGCCCTGCGGTTACTACGCTCTTATCTCCTCCTCGCCAGTTCCCCTTCCCCTGAAGAGAAGGCAGTTCGTAATTGCTCCCATGGATTTGCCAGGCGGTTCTCCTCCTCGTCGGGGCTGGGAGACCTTGGACGATGATCCTGTGGGAGAAATCGCACGCCGCTCCGACGTCCTCACCGCCGCAAGACTCGGTGCTTCCTGCACCAACTTTTTCAAGATGCTGCTTAAACATGCCATGCTTTTTGGTCTTACATGCATCCTCGAGGAGAATGTTCTTCTATGGGACAATCCTTCGAACAGTCCACCGCTCCCTGGCCATGGTTGCACGTTGACTCCACTAGAGTTGCCGACGTTGAGAGGTAGTCGGATTTTGTCCGATGAGCAGGTCAGTAATGGAGTTTGATCATGTAGTACATAGTTATTCCATTTCCATCCCATAATTTCTCCGCTGCCCACCGTCTTATATATAGGTCTGGGTCGGTGCCAACGAAGATTAGCTTGCATACCTCCGGCCGTATACCACCATCATTTTGCACAACATCCACAACAGTGCGGCCGTTCCGGTAGACCCCTTCTCCACCATTGGGATCGGCCTTCCGGACTGGCTGGGCAAGAATACGTATGATGATGCCTACATGAGATTGAAGAAGATAGCAATTGTGGACCCGCCGACAAAGCGAGGCAGCTATGACGATTACTATCTCATCGCGGTGTTCGACATAAGGATTGCCATCAATGCAGGAGGCAGTAACGGCAGAGGCTGGCGCATGTTGGCGGCGGCAGATTTGTACCCCTACATGTTCAAAGACGTCGTGCGCCATCTAGTCTGCATCTTCGCGGTGACAAGCCAGGGGACTTGTTTCATCTGGTTGACATCCTACGGTACGGGAGATTACAAACGGAATGCACAAACCATCATTTGCATCCCTAACGGTACTCCATTATTTTGCAGGGACCAGTCATCCCCCGATCAAAATAAGATCGCCGATCCTGGATGTGCATTTGCATCCACGATTCGGTCTAACCTGGAACCTTGTAGCTGACTTTGGCATATTGGGATCAACTATCTTAGCAGTCGTTACCCATGGTACCACTGATGTGCAACATGGTCACATAATCTACCACGATCGGACCGTCACCATCTACCCAGGTATTCCATTTTTTAACCCTCTCGCCTTCTCTTTCATTGTTGTACTAGTAGTATACTTTGTAGTACTAGTAGGAGTACTTTTTACCTTGGAGGACGTGTATAGCTAGCTAGGCCCTTGAAGACTTGAACCCACTAGGTGCCACCATTTTTGTTTTTCCATGTCTTACTATCTCATCCATGTAGCCAAGAGTGGCTATATATAATAAGCCGGTTATTTTACTTCCTCTATACCGGAGTAGTACTATTTGCTGCATAGTATTACTGACCGCCACATTTGAGCACAACATTATTATGCATGGACCTTGACTATGTACGTCACCATGTGTCCAGATCTGGGATGCCGCGTGTACCAGATGAACGGCGCCGAGTTCGACCCCCGTGATGCTACGTGGGTGCCGAGGAACACTCTTGGAGAGTACTCGCTTTTCATCGGGGACAGCTGCCCCATTGTGAAGCGGATGCCACCTTCCGTGCACGACACGGAAGGCCTGCCATTCATGAAGCATGGTTGTGTCTTCAGTGCGCACCACCGGATGAACGACATGCTGGGACACGCTATCCCTGATTTATGCCGCTTCAGCTTGGATGAGTCTCCATCATGTGGAACCGGACTAGAAAGCTGCGACAATGATTCCCGTTGCCCACCGCCATGGATCGTGCCATCCATGAAGAACACCTGGGACTGGAACCTGGAGGAGGACATGTAGCCCATCTATAACGTGTAAGTGGAGTACGGTAATTGTGAACGGTAGCGCTGTGAATATATGTAGACTAGTCGTGCACAAATTTATCACATGAGTTGGAGATGAACTTGTGTGGCATACTGGCATTTGTCCTTTAGAATTTATTACTAGTAAATGTGTTATGTGTATGTGCAACTTGTGTGGTTGTTGCACGGGCTCCAACACGCTCTTTGAAAAAAAAGGTGGCACAGCTTTGGATATACGTGACGTGGCGGCATCATATAGTAGCATCGTTCGCTATAGTTGTACTAGTACACTCCTACTAGGACGAAAACTCCTATAAAACCTTGCGCTTGGCTCTTTGCCTCTTTGGGAGGTTCAACAGTTTGTACTCGTGTGAACCTTGCACTTGGCTCTTCGCCTCTTCGGAAGGTCCAACAATGATGATACTATAGTACAATATGCTTCTGGCAATCTGACACCGATTGAACTGCTGCACGTCCACCGCGAGGGCGAGGGCAAGGGAGAGGGAGAGGGAGAGGGAGAGGGAGAGGGAGAGGGAGAGGGTGCTGTAGTCAAAACCCTCTCCTCATCCTGCGAACCACCGCGCGCGTGGGCAAGGGAGAGGCGTAGTAAGCAAGCTTCTCCTCGTTCGGCGAGTTGACCGGACACATCAAAGCAGTACTAGTACTACTAGTAGTAGTCCATACTGCGTCCTTTCCGATTAATATGGCTTAATTTGAAACGAGAAAAATACACTGGCGGTCAACGTATGTAACAGTACGCTCTTTACAGTCACTATATATAGTTTTGCGGCGATTATGCGATCACTAGCTCATCGTAGAGCATCGTATTGCACCCTACTGACCGGCCACATAGTCGACGTGGCACTTTGTTGACTGGTTAAATTGTCACCTGGTTTCTGGGTCCTACCTGTCAGTTGGCAGAGCAAAGAAATCAGTTAAACAAAACTTTACGCAGGCGCGACACGAGTCCAACCCTTGCGCGCGAACCGCCCTGGCTGTGTATGTGAGTGCATCCACGTGTCCTCCCTCGGTCTTCCAACAAAGAGTGTACTACATGATGTACATCTACACTTCCAATGTGTTTAGCCTTTAATCTAAATCGATATTGATTGACTAATGCACCAACTTGTGCTGTAGGTATAGGCTACATGTCTATCCTTAATTATAGCATGCAACGGCCTTCATTTAATCTTCTTATCTCAATGGTCGCATGCACACATAAGTCTGCTACTTTTGGGCGTTAATTATGCCCTGGTCAATGTGTAAATCTCTAAATGTACAGTCTTTCACGGACGTAGGGAGTAGGTTGAGCACTTGAGCGTGAGCGTGTGTGTTGCGTCGTGTGCTGTGTGCCGCATGGGTGCGTGAGTGCTGCGTGCGTCCATGTGTACGTGTGAGTGTTGCATGTTGCATGCATGCATGCATGCATGGGGCTTACTCCCTCCCATTGACATGTCCTTTTGGCTATAGATTTCAACAAGTGACTAGGTACGGAGCAAAATGAGTGAAGTGAGCGTAGAGGCATAGGGATACCGTAGAAAGGAAGTCCTCGCTATCCATTTATTCCCCATCTCGGTCAGAGAGAACTATTCAACTAGTCTTCGTAGTGAAGTGACAATACACACTGCAGCAGATGGGACACGTAATTAATAAGCTGAACCAGCATGTTGGTGTTACTAAATCAGTCGGTTATGTTTGGTAGTCTCAAGTCATTGAAAGCATGCACAACCCACATATCTTATTGGTTGATATGCCACAAAACAAAAAACGAGAAGGGAGTTAATGTATGGTGCCTAAGTGTTTTGGGATTATTTGGTTTTCATAAGGTGACTTACACACCTAGACGGAGGGAGTAGTAGAATTGAGATTGAATGCACTTTCTTCCCCGTCTTCCACTCTTCTTCCTCCTCTCTTCCCCATCGCCGGCCGCACACCATTTACCCCCGCTGACTGCTCGCCCGCTCGCGTCATCTTCCTTGGTAGCTCGCGCGTACCATATCCCCCCGCTCACTGCTCGGCCACACGAGGAGAAGCTTCTTCGCTCGCCCGCCCGAATCCACTTCCCCGCTGGCTCGCAGGCACCGAAAACCCCAATGGCAGAACCGACTGACACGTAGAGCCGCGATTGGAATTCCCTCCCCGATGTTCTCTTGGAGCAGATTTGTAGTCGTATGGACCTACTCAGCACCGTTCGTCTGGCCGCATGCTCAATGTCTTTGTACCATCTGCTCGTCTGCAATCGGCCGGCTCTTTTCAAGACACCCTGCTTGCTGATGCCCGATCCTCGCAGGTGGCCCAGACACCGACTTGATGATCCTACGGAGGTTGCCATGGTGCCCCTCGACATGCTACCACTACCCGTCCACCTGTCCTTCATGCGCGGCCACTACTGGGCGGGCATGAAGGCCAACTGGATCGTCCTCATCCACCACACCGGTAGTCCGTGGTGTCTCGTGGATATCTACACCCAGCGATAGATCACCTTTCCATCGTTGGATACCGCCGCCATCGAGCCTCGCGGCCCGCCGGACACTCCTGCCTACTACGCACGAGACGCGCCAAGCTTTTGGCTCGACCTCTGTTTGCAGAAAGTTGTAATCTGCGAAGTGCCCACACCATCAGAAGACTACATGGATTACAAGCTCATTGCCTTGTTCAACAAGGGATTAGTCTATCTGGAATCCGGTAGCCATACATGGTTATGGCTCATCATCAATCCTGTTGAGGAAACATTTCTGTCTGATGCTATAGTGCATGATGGCATCGTTTACGCGGTCGACACACAGATTGGCTACCTATATTGGTGGAATCTATCGTCGTGTAATTGTTCTATCTCATCTCATATTTACCTTATGAATACGACTGCATGTTCATTTGTTACAAATTTAGAATGCATAGCATGTCTATAACCACATCATTGCTATATGTTCCTCTCATTTCCTAGATTTTTATGACCACACATTTTATTGTTAGAGTTGATATGAGAACAATTGGCATCTAATGATTGTTAGAATACATATTATGAGCATAACATCATGATTGCTATATGTTACTCTCGTTTACAAGATTTTTATAACAACGCATGTTATTGCTTAGAGTTGATATGAGAACAGTAATAGTAAGTGCTATGGTAGAATATGAGTAGGCGCTGTCATAGCTGTTTTCCTCTCATTGTTACATGATGTTTGAACCATGACATATTGCTAGAATATGAAAGCCATTGGCTTATTTTTTTAACTTGGGGTATGATTATGACCACGACATTGCAATTCTCTGTCTATGATATGTGTCACTGTTATAATAATCTTAATTCCACACATACTCTGAACATGACTGTTTATTTTTGTCCTTTTGGTCTCCAATTTGAATTGTTGAAGCAGACGCAAATGCGCTAGCCTTCATGATTCCAGGACCTGGAATCATACCAGCCGATGGGTGGTGGTTTATCGCTCGTTCAGCTGACGACGGTCATTTGATGCTCATTCGCACGTACCAAATTGACCAAACCATTACATCAAACCACATGCAGTACAATGCGTGGGGCGTTCGTGACATTGATGGCTATGGCTGCTTCGTGTTCGAGAAAGATCCCAGCTCCGTTGGGCCAGGCGTATTCAACTGGAGGCGGGTTTACAGCCTTGGCAACCACTCCTTGTTCCTCGGGCTCAATTATCCGATCATCCAACCAATCATCGATCATATCACCGGCGATGATTACTGTGCTATGCAACTTCCATTCGCGAGGGGGGGGGCTGTGTTTACACATCATACCATGGGTTTCATGAATCACCATATCCAGAGATTCGTCGACACAGCTTGTTGCCAGATAATCTTCAGTGTGTGAAAGGCATCAAGCTTCCATGCGATGGATGGCTTTTGCAAACCCGACATGCGGCGATGTGGTTCATGCCAACAGCAAATATGCACAACTTGATTCGTGCTGATATCTAGACTGAGCCATGTATTCTGCTGCTATAGCACGACCCTCTTTTGTTGGATATTATGTACTGTTGTTAGTTTGAAGCACTCCTCTGGTTTGAAGGATAGATACCTTCCTGGGATCAAGTGCATCCTAACTCACCTGCGTAGGATGTACTGATAATGATGATGGAGATGCTATGCAGAAGCCATATATATCAGTTAGGCTTCAAGTGCGTACTTGTTAGTTAAACCTATGTATAAATCGTGACACTAAATATGACTAGTAAGTAGTACAGTAGTAGTACTAGTATATGTCGGTCAAATTATTCAACATGTCCACACATTGAATTGATGTGACAACACGCTGCATGTGAGGTGACACAAGAATCCCGGTGGCGTGTTCGGGTATTCTGGACTTCAGATTTGGAGTACCACTTATCTGTCGAAATCTTTCATCATTCACTTAAAACAGTCGATTGATCATACATTGAGTACCATATAACTGGAGTTACCGATGCAAGTCGAAGAAGGATTGGCCCGTGCTGCCGGCTGGCGTCAAGTTCGATCCCACGGATCAGGAGATGATCGAGCACCTTGAGGCCAAAGTGAGTGCTGACAGCACGAGATTTCAGTCTCTCATCGATTTGTTCATACCAACCATCGACAGCGAGCACGGCATATGTTACACCCAACCTGAGAAACTTCCAGGTAAGACACCGATCGGCCGTCTACTTGCACAAACATATTCCTTTGTTTATAGCTCTATTTTTCTTTTTAGACGCAGACCTGGTGAAGCAATTACAATTTGACAGTTAATAAAAAGTGAAACAAGTGACTGCAACATGCCAAAGATGTTATGAAAATGCCAACTAGGTACACTAAAACCTGTATTCCACAATACTGCAGGTATCACACTTAGTGGCCTAAGGAAGCATTTCTTCTAGCGCAATTCCAGGGCGTTCAAAAGGGGCGCGTGGACGCGTCGCAAGATACAGTTGGAGTGCGGCATGCACGCGATGTGGCACAAGACCGGCAATACCTTGCCGGTGATGGTCAACGGCCGGCAGACGGGCAGCAAAAAAGGTTCTGGTGCTGCACACCAATAAGAACTTTGACCAGCAGAGGACCAACTGGGTGATGCACCAGTACCACCTCGGGGACCTAGAGCAAGAGAAGGAGCGGGAGCTGGTCCTCTGCAAGATTTTCTACCAGACGAACACTAGGGCCAGGAGTAAAAAGATTATAAGTTAGTTTGGTATTGGTAGTTGTACTACCTTGTCGTCCGCAAGTTGGTATTGTTGTTAACGATCTTTTGGTATGAACTTGCATTTGCTTCCAACCATCATGCCGAGGGTCGACGTGGATATAAAGCTGAATCATTTGTTTCGAAATGAATTTTCAGGCACCTGATTTTTATTTGATGGGTAGCATAAGCACCCGCCGTTCGAATTCCCAGTTCTCCAATTTTTTCGAAACAAGTGCATGCACTTATTATCACGATAAAAAAACAATATCCGTGCTACATCCCAGTTATCAGTCTGTACTTGCAGAATTCTCTCGTTTATTGAGCACGTATATTGTTTTTTCAGGTCGAGCAAGTTTCAACTGGGCTGTAGATTGCCCAGGGTTGTTTTGTTTTTAACAGGCCCAACCCATGACGACAACGGGGCACAAAGATCCAGCAGGTATCTACTGGCCTCTGGCCCGCCAGCGTTAGTTATATTTTGTCTTACAACATCCGCAGGCAGTTTTTTTACTGAATCAAACACACAGCCCAGTTCTATTTTCCTCTTGAAACGCATGTCCTACATCCGTTTTCTAATCTCTACCTATAGTTTTACTAGTTCATATACACGTATCATTATATTGAAAACACATAAAATTCCCTTTTCATATTTACATCCTTATTTTTGTTGTTTTTTCCCACCCAGCGCTGATTTTTTTACCACTGGTTTTCCCTTAAACCAACTAAATTGTCCCACATCTTATTTGCTTACAAAAACAAAACGATTTTTTGGCAAATCAATAAGTTCTTAAAAATGTTTATCATTTCGGGATTACAACAGTTCGGACTCCACCGAAGTATGCAAAATAAGGTTGGACTTTTCGACCGTGGTCCTGGGCAGAAAATGGGCTGTAATAAATTACTTAAGAATTAGCAAATGGGCGGCAAATTATAAAAAATAGCAAATGGGCTTTATGTTGTCTGCCATAGATTTGGAGGCTGACTTGTGGGCCTACTAAGTTCATGCGTACACAAGGTTTCTCAAAAAAGAAACTTAGTCAAAAATTGACTCTACCAGCGTCAGACCGTTAGATGTCAATCTAACGACAATCGTGCTTCTTCAGTCTCTGATCTTCCTGCCCCAGCCGCCCAAACCAGCGCCGTTGGAACCGCCTGTTCTCGCCTCCCGTGGCCGGCAGTGCTGCTGGGAAGGCCTCACGGCCCCATCATACTCGCATCCCTGGCCTGTCTATCCCTCTACTCACTCACACCTCTTGTTATTTTCCGGCGACAGCAGCCGAACCAGTCAACCCTCGTACTCTCCACCGCGTGGGCAGCCACTGCCGTGTCTTCCCCGGCTCCGTGGCGTTCCCTTCGTAGGCCTCGCCGTCATCCACCGCCCTGGTGCTCTCGGCGTGGCGCGGTCAACGATGTCCATCCAACGACCGTAGTGCTTCTTCAACCTCTGCTCTTCTTGCCCCAGCCGCCCAAAGCAGCGCCGGTCGTGCCGCATGCTCCTGACTCCCGTGGCCGGCTGTGCTGCCGCGGAGGCCTCACCGTCCCCATACTACTCCCACCGCTGGCCAGGCCATCTCTACACTCACCCACTCCCCCTGTTATTCTGCGGCGACGGCAGCCTCACACTGCAGCCGAACCAGTGACCCTCGTACTCCTCTCCGCGTGGGCATCCACTGCCGCGTCTTCCCCGGCTCCGCGTAGTCCCCTTCCTAGGCCTCGCCGTCGTCCACCGCCATGGTGCTCTCGGCGCGGCGTGGTCAATGTGGTCAACGACCGACTTCCATCAGAAGAGTACTGTATGTGGAGAGGCTGATAGCTGGGTCCACGACAGCCGCAAGGAAGTGCCTCCTTATTACGCACAAAATAATTATTCCTCCACCTGACAGCAGGGACCCACCGGACGGGCCACCAGTATTTCACGGAAAAACCGTTTCCCCCCTGACTGCTAGGACCAACCGGACGAGCCACCGTATTTGCAAAAAAAACGTTTGCCCCTGACTGTTGGGACCCACCGGACGGACCACCGTATTTCGCAAAAAAAACATCCCCCCCCAGCTGTCAGCTCGGACCCACCGGAAGTGCCTCCTTATTACGCACAGAAAAATGAATACTCCCCCTGCTAGCTGGGACCCAACCTGGTGGGAGGCTGACTTCTGGGCCTACTAAGTTGATGAGGATGGAGGGCTTTGTCAACTTAGTCAATATGAACGATTCTAGCTCCAGTGACCGTACGATGTCCATCCAACGGCCGTAGTGCTTCTTCAACCTCTGGTCTTCTTGCTCCAGCCGCCCAAAGCTGCGCCGGTCGTGCCGCGTGCTCCTGCCTCTCGTGGCCGGCTGTGATGCCGCGGAGGCCTCACTGCCCCTACTACTCCCACCGCTGGCCCATGATATCCCTCTACTCACCCACACCCCCTGTTATTCTGCGGCGACGGCAGCCTCACGCCGCAGCCGAACCAGTGAACCCTCGTACTCCTCTCCGCGTGGGAATCCACTGCCGCGTCTTCCCCTTCCTAGGCCTCGCCGTCGTCCACCGCCTTGGTGCTCTCGGCGCGGCGTGGTCAATGTGGTCAACGACCGACTTCCATCGGAAGAGTACTATAGGTGGAGAGGCTGACAGCTAGGTCCACGACCACAGCCCAGTTTTTTTGTGATTTGCCAAGTAAGTCGCTTTGTCAGGCCTGTTGGGCTGCAAATCTTCCAAGACGAGGAGAGCTTCATTCGGCCTCTCCACACCTGCTGTTATTCTCCAGCGACGGCAGACGAACCAGTAAACCCTCGTACAGTCGTTCTCCCCTCCGCGTGGGAAACAACTGCCGAGTCTTCCCTGCCTCCGTGTCGTTCCCTTCCTAGGCCTTGCCATCGTCCACCGCCCTGGTGCTCTCGGCGCAGCTTGGTCAACGTGGTCAACGACCGACATGCATCTGAAGTGGACTGTACGTGGACAGGCCGACAGCTGGGTCCACGGTCGCACGCAAGGAAATGCCTCCTTATTACGCGCAAAATAATGATTCCTTCACCTGACATCAGGGACCCACCGAAAGGGCCTCTGTATTTCGCGAAAAAACATTACCGCCGCAGACAGCTCGGACCCACCAGCTATATCTTCGCATGCAAGGAAGTGCCTCCTTATTACGCTCAAAAAAATGAATACCCCCCTACTAGCTGGGACCCACCTTGGTGGGAGGCTGACTTGTGGGCCTACTAAGTTGACGGGGACGGAGGGCTTTGTCAACTTAGTCAGTCAATATGCACGATTCTAGCTCCAGTGACCATACGATGTCCATCCAACGACCGTAGTGCTTCTTCAACCTCTGTCTTCTTGCTCCAGCCGCCCAAACTAGCGCCGGTCATGCCTCGTGGTCCTGCCTCTTGTGGCCAGCTGCGATGTGGCGGAGGCCTCACCGCCCCCTACTACTCCCACCGCTGGCCAGGCCATCCCTCTACTCACCCACACCCCTGTTATTCTCGGCGACGGCAGCCTCACACCGCAGCGAACCAGTGAACCCTTGTACTCCTCTACGCGTGGGCATCCACTGTCGCGTCTTCCCCGGCTCCGCGTCGTCCCCTTCCTAGGCCTCGCCGTCGTCCACCGTCCTGGTGCTCTCGGCGCGGCGTGGTCAACGTGGTCAAGGAACGGCTTCCATCGGACGTGGACTGTAGTGGAGAGGCTGACAGCTGGGTGCACGGCCGCAGCAAGGAAGTGCCTCCTTATTTCTTGCAAAATAATTATTCCTCCACCTGACAGCGGGACCCACCGGACGGGCCACCATATTTCGCAAAAAAACGTTTCCCCCTGACTGCTGGGACCCACCAGCTACATCTTCGCACGCAAGGAAGTGCGTCCGGGCAAAAAAAATGATTCATCCCCTGACTGTTGGGACCGACCAGCTACATCTTCGCAGGCAAGGAAGTGCCTGACAGTCGGGACCCACCTGGTCGAAGCGTACGTAGCATTGTCATTCTGGTCGCGAACGTGTACGTACATACTGGTCAATGTAGAGGCGTGCACGTGTTGTAGTAGAGGCGCGCACGTAGCATGTACACGTATGTACAACGGCCAGGGTGCAAGAAAGAAAATACGGCCACATATGTGTACATACGGGCGGGGTCTCGAACGCCTACTCGCGCATACGTACGGCCAGGGCTCGTGTACATGGCTGGGTCGGAACGGAGAAACAACGTCGTCGTCGTGTTCATGGGGAGGCAACGGAATGCGTCGTGTTCATCGGGAGGGCTTGGACGGAACAACTAACGGAAACGAGGCCCGGCGTACCGCAGAACGGAGGAAACGGACTTGTGTTCGATAGGCCATGTTTGAAATGGGATCCTGTTCATCGGGAGGGGTCTGGCGTACCGCAAAACGGAGGAAACGGACCTCCTACGGTCGAAATGGGGGTCCTGTTGATCGGGAGGGGTGTGGCGTACCGCAAAACGGACGAAATGGACTTGTGTTGGAGCGCTACGGTCGAAACGGGGGTCCTGTTCATCGGGAGGGGTGTGCGTACCGCATAACAGGACTCCACGGGATACTGTTCATCTCCACCGTCGACCTCCTCCAGCCTCCACGGGCTGCTGTTCATCCAGCCTCCACCGCGCGCTACTCCACCGGCTACTTTTCAACCACCCCTCCACCATCTACTGTTCATCCAACCCTCCACACCACGGGGTCCTGTTCAACCACCCCTCCACAGGCACCCCTCCACCGTCTACTGTTCATCCAGCCCTCCACACCACGGGGTCCTGTTCATCCACCCCTCCACGGGCACCCCTCCACCGTCTACTGTTCATCCAGCCCTCCACCACACCACGGGGTCCTGTTCATCCAGAGGCAACGCCACCGCTCATTGTTCATCCAAACCCCGCCGCAACGCTCACTGTTCATCGCATCGATCGGCTTCAGTTAGCAGCAGTAGTGAAGGAATCGCTCGATCGGGTTCAGTTAACAGCCATCGGTCCATCGCTCGGGTTCAGTAACACGTAGCCTGCAGTGCAATCGCTCGGGTTCAGTTAGAGCCAACGCCTTGCACACACGCGCGTACGTGTATGAGAGAAACGCGCATCGCTCGGCCCCCGACCTCCCACCAGAGCCAACGCCTTGCACACACGCGCGTACGTGTATGAGAGAAACGCGCATCGCTCGGCCCCCGACCTCCCACCGTAACCGGGAACTCCCCGAAATTTTCCTCCCCCTCGCTTCTACCACGGGTTTTTCCGTCATGGACGGCCCAAAGAATGTCATGCAGATGCGTCTCTGGCCCGCCCAGGACAAAAAGCCTATTTTCTGTCATGATTTTTTGTCATAGAAGTAGGAGCCCACCACATCTATGATGATACTGGGTTTTGTCACAATTATCGTCATAGAAGTGTCATATGTATGACAGAAAAAAATTCGTTCGGCCCAAAATGTCACGGATGTGTCTTTTTTTGTAGTGCATGCTTTTCCATAGACCATTTTATACGGAGACATACCCATAGGATTTTTATATGCAGTTTTATAGGCCCATAATGCATCATCAAGTTTCTTGGACCAATTCTTTCTAGATCTATTAACAGTCTTTTGCAAAATTAATTTGAGTTCTCTATTACTCAATTCTACTTGACCACTAGACTGTGGGTGATAAGGGGATGCAATTCTATGATTAACATCATATTTAGCAAGCATTTTACGGAAAGCACCATGAATAAAATGTGAACCACCATCGATCATTAAATATCTAGGGACTCCAAACCTTGGAAAAATAACTTCTTTAATCATTTTAATAGAAGTGTTATGATCAACACTACTAGTTGGAATAGCTTCTACCCACTTAGTAACGTAATCAACAACAACTAAAATATGAGTATATCCATTAGAGGAAGGAAAGGGTCCCATATAGTCAAAGCCCCAAACATCAAATGGTTCAATAACAAGTAAATAGTTCATAGGCATTTCTTGACGTCTACTAATATTACCAATTCTTTGACATTCATCACAAGATAAGACAAACTTACGGGCATCCTTGAAGAGAGTAGGCCAATAAAAACCAGATAGCAATACCTTATGTGCAGTCCTATCTCCAGTATGGTGTCCTCCATAAGCTTCAGAGTGACACTTGTGTAGGATCTGTTCCTGTTCATGCTTAGGTACACAACGTCTAATAATACCATCTACTCCTTCTTTATAAAGATGTGGGTCATCCCAAAAGTAATGCCTTAAATAATAGAAGAACTTTTTCTTTTGCTGGTATGTGAAACTAGGTGGTATAAATTTAGCAACAATGTAATTAGCATAATCAGCATACCATGGAGCAGTATGAGAAGCATTTATAACATTTAATTGCTCATCAGGAAAGCTATCATCAATAGGTAGTGGGTCATCAAGCACATTTTCTAACCTAGACAAGTTGTCTGCAACGGGGTTCTCAGCTCCCTTTCTATCAACAATATGTAAGTCAAATTCTTGTAGCAAGAGAACCCATCTAATAAGTCTAGGTTTAGCATCTTTCTTTTCCATAAGATATTTAATAGCAAAATGATCAGTGTGAATAGTTTATTTAGAATCAACAATATAAGGTCTGAACTTATCACAAGCAAATACAACTGCTAAGAATTCCTTATCAGTAGTAGCATAATTTCTCTGAGCATTGTCTAGAGTCTTACTAGCATATTGAATAACATTTAGTTTCTTATCAACTCTTTGCCCTAGGACAACACCTACAGCATAATCACTAGCATCACACGTAATTTCAAAGGGTAAATTCCAATCAGGTGGCTGAACAATAGCTGCAGAGATTAATGCTTTCTTAAGTATTTCAAATGCTTCTACACAATCATCATCAAAGACAAATGGTATATCTTTTTGTAATAAATTAGTCAGAGACCGAGAGATTTTTGAGAAGTCCTTAATGAACCTCCTATAAAAACCGGCATGACCAAGGAAACTTCTTATATCTTTGATGTCCTTGGGACATGGCATCTTTTCAATAGCATCAACCTTGGCTTTATCAACTTCAATACCTCTTTCAGAAACTTTATTTCCCAAGACAATACCTTCATTAACCATAAAGTGGCACTTTTCCCAATTCAAGACAAGATTAGTTTCTTCACATCTCTGCAAAACTCGATCAAGGTTGCTTAAGCAATCATCAAAAGAAGATCCATAGATGGAGAAATCGTCCATGAAAACCTCACAAATCTTTTCACAAAAGTCAAAGAATATAGCCATCATGCATCTTTCGAAGGTAGTAGGTGCATTACATAAACCAAAAGGCATACGTCTATAAGCAAAAGTACCAAAAGGGCAAGTAAAAGTAGTCTTTGATTGGTCCTTAGCTGACACAGGTATTTGAGAGAAACAAGAATAACCATCTAGAAAGCAAAAATGAGTATGTTTAGATAATCTTTCTAGCATTTGATCGATAAAAGGTAAGGGGTAATGATCCTTTTTAGTAGCGTTATTTAATTTGCGGAAATCAATTACCATCCTATAACCGGTAATAATTCTTTGAGGGATTAATTCATCTTTATCATTAGGAACAACAGTAATACCTCCCTTCTTAGGGACACAATGGACATGACTTACCCACTGAATATCAACAACAGGATAAATTATACCTGCCTCAAGGAGCTTTAGTATCTTGTTTCTTACCACTTCTTTCATTTTAGGATTTAGCCGTCGTTGATGATCACGAACTGGTTTAGCGTCTTCTTCCAAATTAATTTAATGTTGACATAGAGTGGGACTAATGCCCTTAAGATCATCAAGAGTATACCCAATAGCAGCACGGTGCTTCTTCAGAGTTTTCTATAATCTCTCTTCTTCATGTTCTGAAAGGTTAGCAGTAATAATAACAGGATATATCTTTTTCTCATCAAGATAAGCATATTTAAGAGTATCAGGCAATGGTTTAAGCTCAAACACGGGATCACCCTTGGGTGGAGGAGGATCCCCTAGGATTTCAACAGGCAAATTGTGTTTCAGAATAGGTTCTTGTTTAAAGAATACTTCATCTATTTCTCTTCTTTCATTCATAAACATATCATTTTCATGGTCTAGCAAATATTGTTCTAAAGGATCACTAGGAGGTACGGCAATAGAAGCAAGACCAATAATTTCATCCTTACTAGGTAATTCTTCTTCACGGTGTTGTCTACTAAATTTAGAGAAATTAAATTTATGAGTCATATCATCTAAGCCAATAGTAACAACATCCATTTTGCAATCTATGGTAGCATTAACAGTGTTTAAGAATGGTCTACCAAAAATAATGGGAGAAAAGCTATCTTGTGGGGAACCAAGAACAAGAAAATCAGTAGGATATTTAGTTTTACCACACAAGACTTCAACATCTCTAACAATTCCCATTGGTGAAACAGTATCTCTATTGGAAAGTTTAATTGTGACATCAATATCTTCTATCTCAGCAGGTGCAATATCATGCATAATTTCTTTGTATAAGGACGAAGGTATTGCGCTAGCACTAGCACCCATATCACATAAGCCATGATAACAATGATCTCCTATTTTAACATAAATAACAGGCATGCCTACCACAGGTCTGTTTTTATCTTTAGCACAAGGTTTAGCAATTATAACAGTCTCATCAAGGAAATGAATAACATGCCCATCAATATTATCAGACAAGAGATCTTTAACAATAGCAATATCAGGTTCAACTTTAATTTGCTCATGAGGTGTATAAGTTTTAATATTACTTTTACGAACCACGGTTGAAGCTTTATCATGATCCTTTATCCTAACAGGAAAAGGTGGTTTCTCAACATAAGAAGTAGGAACAATAGGATCATTATAAGTGACAATCTTTTCTTCAACTTTAATAGGTGCAGGTACTTTTACTTCTATGGGAGGATGATATTTAAACCACTTATCCATGGGGAGATCAACATGAGTAGCAAAAGATTCACAGAAAGAAGCTACTATCTCAGAGTCAAGTCCATTTTTAGTGCTAAATTTACGGAAAACATTGGTATCCATAAAAGATTTAACACAATCCAACTTAGGTGTCATACCTGACTCCTTACCTTTGTCGAGGTCCCAATCTTTAGAGTTGCATTTAATTCTTTCCAATAAATCCCATTTGAATTCAATAGTCTTCATCATAAAAGAGCCATAACAAGAAGTATCAAGCATGGTGCGATTGTTATGAGAAAGCCAAGCATAAAAAATTTGAATAATCATTTTTCTTGAGAGCTCATGATTGGGGTATGAATATAACATTGATTTAAGCCTCCCCCGAGCTTGAGCGATGCTTTCTCCTTCACGAGGCCAAAAATTATATATATAATTACGATCACGATGAACAAGATGCATAGGATAAAACTTGTGATGAAATTCCAATTTCAATCATTTGTAATTCCAAGACCCCATATCATCACATAGCATATACCATGTTGATGCATCTCCCCTCAAAGATAAAGGGAAGATCTTCTTCTCTGGGTACACCTGCAAGCTTAAATAATTCACAAACTTCATGCACATATATCAGATGCTCATCAGGATGTTTTGTTCCATCTCCTAAAAAAGGATTAGCTAGCAGTTTTTCTATCATACCCGAAGGAACTTCAAAGGGAACATTTTCATTTTCATTTTCAGTAGGTTGAGTAGGCCGAGGATCAACTCTTTGCTCTACTGGTCGGGGTGAAGATACCCCAAACAAGCCCCTTAGAGGATTACTTTCCATAGTATCAAGTGACAGTAAATTTCAACACACTATATAAATTTTTCCTTACCAAATTCCACCTACCAAAGGCGCTTCACTCCCAGGCAACGGCGCCAGAAAAGAGTCTTGATGACCCACAAGTATAGGGGATCTATCATAGTCCTTTCGATAAGTAAGAGTGTCGAACCCAACGAGGAGCAGAAGGAAATGATAAGCGGTTTCCAGCAAGGTATTCTCTGCAAGTACTGAAACAAGTGGTAACAGATAGTTTTGTGATAGGATAATTTGTAACGAGCAACAAGTAACAAAAGTAAATAAAGTGCAGCAAGGTGGCCCAATCCTTTTTGTAGCAAAGGACAAGCCTGGACAAACTCTTATATGATGTAAAGCGCTCCCGAGGACAGATGGGAATATCGTCAAGCTAGTTTTCATCACGTTCATATGATTCGCGTTCGGTACTTTGATAATTTGGTATGCGGGTGGACCGGTGCTTGGGTGCTTCCCTTACTTGGATAAACATCCCACTTATGATTAACCTCTATTGCAAGCATCCGCAACTACAACAAAAGTATTAAGGTAAACCTAACCATAGCATGAAACATATGGATCCAAATCAGCCCCTTACGAACCAACGCATAAACTAGGGTTTAAGCTTCTGTCACTCTAGCAACCCATCATCTACTTATTACTTCCCAATGCCTTCCTCTAGGACCAAACAATGGTGAAGTGTCATGTAGTCGACGTTCACATAACACCACAAGAGGAGAGACAACATACATCTCATCAAAATATCGAACAAATACCAAATTCACATGACTACTAATAGAAAGACTTCTCCCATGTCCCCAGGAACAAACGTAACTACTCACAAAGCATAAACATGTTCATAATCAGAGGGGTATTAATATGCATATAGGATCTGAACATATGATCTTCCACAAATTAAACCAACTAGCATCAACTACAAGGAATAATTAACACTACTAGCAACCTACTAGCACCAATCCTGGACTTGGAGACAAGAATTGGATACAAGAGATGAACTAGGGTTTTGAGAGGAGATGGTGCTGATGAAGATTTTGATGGAGATTGCCCTCTCCCGATGAGAGGAGCATTGGTGATGACGATGGTGATGATTTCCCCCTCCGGGAGGGAAGTTTCCCCGGCAGAACAGCTCTGCCAGAGCCCTAGATTGGATCCGCCAAGGTTCTGCCTCATGGCGGCGGAGTTTCGTCCGAGAAGATTGCTTATTATTTTTCCCATCGAAAGACTTCATATAGCAGAAGATGGCCACCAGGGGGCCCACGAGGTAGGGGGCGCGCCCAGGGAGGTAGGGCGCGCCCCCACCCTCGTGGGCAGGGTCTGGCCCCCCTGGTGAATTTCTTCCGCTGAGTATTTTTTATATATATTGAAAACGTCTTTCGTGAAGTTTCAGGACTTTTCGAGCTGTGTAGAATAGGTCTCTAATATTTGCTCCTTTTCCAGCCCAGAATCCCAGCTGCCGGCATTCTCCCTCTTTATGAAAACTTTGTATAATAAGAGAGGATAGGCATAAGTATTGTGACATAATGTGTAATAACAGCCCATAATGCAATAAATATCGATATAAAAGCATGATGCAAAATGGACGTATCACGCTCCGTCCTGAAAGTCCTCTCATTTTTTTCTAGGTCAAAATGACTTATACACCATAAGATGGGCACCAGAGGTGGGCCTGGGTGAGCACAACCCACTAGGGCGCGCCTGGGCTCCCTGGCGCACCTAGGTGGGTTGTGCCCACCTTGTGGGCCTCCTATGGTAGTTATTTGCTCCAATATTCTTCATATATTTGATAAAAAATCTCCGTGAAGTTTCAGCTTGTTCGGAGTTGTGCAGAATAGGTGGCCTGATGTAGTTTCTCCAGCTGCCGGAATTCTCCCTCTTTGTGTATACCTTGCATATTATGAGAGAAAAGGCATTAAAATTACTCCAAAAAATCATTATTACGGATAAAAACATCATAAATAACAGTAGGAAAACATGATGCAAAATGGACGTATCAACTCCACCAAGCTTAGACCTCGCTTGTCCTCAAGCGCAAACCGAAATCGAAAAACATGTCCACATGCTTAGAGAGAGAGGTGTCGATAAAAACAAAATACGGACATAGAAGCATCATGTTCAGTATTATAATAGCAAAAAACTTCAACATAAAACTTTTATCAAAGAACTTTTATCATAGACTTCTCATGAATAAATGATAATTCATGACACTATTGAAGTATAAAGCAAAAACTCTATTAGAAACCAACAAACTATGTTCTCAGTCAACTTTGCAACTATAATTCATCATCTTTTCAGGAAGGGTCACGTATCAGAGCCTTTAGGCAAGTCCACATACTCAATCATCATATAGTATTCTATGATTGATAACTCTCACCGTGTACACATGAGCAAAACGTTTCAACCAGACACATAGAAATATAGGGGCTTATAGTTTCGCCTCCTAGCGTATTCACCTCAACGGTGATGTCAACAATAATGACTCATGCTATCTATATTAAACTAGACATATGTGCCTAGATCTTTCCTCGCCACATGATGCTTGCCAGTGGAGAAAAATAAAAAGGAATATAAGGAAAACTTTGACTCTTTGCATAAAAGTAAAATACATAAAAGTAAAAGATAGGCCCTTCGCAGAAGGAAGCAGAGGTTTCCATGCGCTTATTTGTTTGTATGCTCAACCCCCTAGTGCAAAAGAACGTCATGTTGCATTGCCCCTTGTGATAGCGACCTTTATTATGCAGTTTGTCGATTTTATTCTTCACCATCACAAGTCCGTGCAACGCTCAATTTTTTCTTACACTAAACGATTTCACATTTTTAGAAGCAATTTTTATTGCCCTTTTGCACCAATGACAATTTACTTGAGGGATCTTGCTCAATCCCTAGGTAGGTATGGTGGACACTTGAAAATAAGATTTGGGTTTAAGGGTTTTTGGATGCACAAGTAGTATCTCTACTTAGTGCAGAATTTTTGGCTAGCAAAGATAGGGGGCAAGCACCACATGTTAAAGGATCCATGAAAATATGACTTCTATGTGAATATAAACAAACATAAACCATTAAGTTGTCTTCCTTGTCCAACGTCAACAATTTTGGCATATAATATTTTGATGAGGGCTCACAATCACAAAAGATTTCTAGGATAGTATATTTATATGTGAATCTTCTATTCCCTTATTAATTCTTTCATGAGTTGCATCATTGACTAATGCTATGTTTGTCAATATCTAATAAAATTTTCTACTTATACTTTTCCTTATGTGGTGTCATCACCTACCATAAGATTAATATATGATATTTTTCATTTATTTCCTTTCTTTCATTTATTTACATTCTTTCATTTATTTCCTTTATTTTAATTACAACATGAAAGTAAAGAAAAGAAAAACTCAAACTAAACTTTATTATATATCTCGCACACGATTACAAGGATAGATCACTAAGCAAACTCCCGAAAAGAAAGGATCAAACTAAACTTTTATTCATCTAAAGCAAAAGATCAAACTAAAATAAGTAAAGGCAAAAGGATAGTGGGATGATACGACACCGGGGCACCTCCCCCAAGCTTGGCGGAAGCCAACGGGAGTGCCCATACCCGATAATTAATTTTCTTTTGGTGGTGAAGATGATGGTGGTGGTGAAGCGATCCTATCCTTAAGGATTAAGAGATTCTCCAATCGGCGGATGACGCTCCGGAGGTGGATGATATGCTCTTGATGCAGAATATTTTCACGAGTGAGATACTTATTTTGTATCCGAACTATTTCAATGACATGAAAGGCTTCAATCTCATCAGGAGTAAGGCGAACAAGGTAGGGTTTAAGGATATCTTCCTCTTCTTCCTCAACTGGCAGTGCTTGTTCGTGTTGGAAATATGCCCTAGAGGCAATAATAAAATGGTTATAATTGTATTTCCTTGTTCATGCTAATTGTCTATTGTTCATGCTATAACTGTATTAACCTGAAACCGTAATGTATGTGTGAATACATAGACCACAAAATGTCCCTAGTAAGCCTCTAGTTGACTAGCTCGTTGATCAATAGATGGTCATGGTTTCCAGACCATGGACATTGGATGTCATTGATAACGGGATCACATCATTAGGAGAATGATGTGATGGACAAGACCCAATCCTAAGCCTAGCACAAGATCATATAGTTTGTCTGCTAAAGCTTTTCTAATGTCAAGTATCATTTCCTTAGACCATGAGATTGTGCAACTCCCGGATAGCGTAGGAATGCTTTGGGTGTACCAAACACCACAACGTAACTGGGTGGCTATAAAGGTGCACTACAGGTGAGGGAGTCCTGGATTAGGGGGTGTTCGGATAGCCGAACTATACCTTCAGCCAGACTCCTGGACTATGAAGATACAAGATTGAAGACTCCGTCCCGTGTCCGGAAGGGACTTTCCTTGGCGTGGAAGGCAAGCTTGACGATACGGATGTTCAGATCTCCTACCATTGTAACCGACTCTATGTAACCCTAACCCTCTCCGGTGTCTATATAAACCGGAGGGTTTTAGTCCGTAGGACAACATACACATCAACAATCATACCATAGGCTAGCTTCTAGGGTTTAGCCTCTCTGATCTCGTGGTAGAACTACTCTTGTACTACCCATATCATAAATATTAATCAAGCAGGACGTAGGGTTTTACCTCCATCGAGAGGGCCCGAACCTGGGTAAAACTTCGTGTCCCTTGCCTCCTGTTACCATCCGGCCTAGACGCACAGTTCGGGACCCCCTACCCGAGATCCGTCGGTTTTGACACCGACATTGGTGCTTTCATTGAGAGTTCCTCTGTGCCATCGCCGTCAGGCCCGATGGCTCCTACGATCACCAATAGTGATGCAGTCCAGGGTGAGACCTTCCTCCCTGGACAGATCTTCGTCTTTGGTGGCTTCGCACTGCGGGCCAATTAGCTTGGCCATCTAGAGTAGATCGAAAGCTACGCCCCTGGCCGTCAGGTCAGATTCGAAAGTTTAAACTACACGGCTGACATCCGCGGAGACTTGATCTTCGACGGATTCGAACCACTGCCGAGCATGCCGCACTGTCACGACGAGCATGATCTAGCTCTGCCGCCGAACAGTGCCCTGGAGGCCGCACCCGCATCGGCTCCGACCCTTAGTTCGGAGCCAACCGCGCCGATCGAGGATGGGCGGTTGGACGCCACCTCGGGGGCTGTAATCCCAACGGCGGTTGAGCCAAACACCAGCCCCGTACTCGGCAAGACTCGTGACTCCATGGAGCCGGATTCTTCTCCGGACTCCAAACCCTCCGCGACCCTGCCGATCGAATCCGATTGGGCGTCGATCATGGAGTTCACAGCTGCAGACGTCTTTCAGCACTCGCCTTTTGGCGATATCCTGAAGTCACTGAAGTCTCTCTCTTTATCAGGAGAGCCCTGACCAGACTACGGTCAGCAAAGTTGGGGTACGGACGATGAAGAAATTCAAAACCCACCCACCACCCACTTCGTAGCCACTGTCGACGACTTAACCGACATGCTCGACTTCGACTCCGACGACATTGACGGTATGGGCGCCGATGAAGGAGACTATGAAGAACTAGCGCCTATTGAGCCCTGGAACGCCACCTCGTCATATGACGTATACATGGTGGACGCACCAAAAGATGACGACGAGGAGCGGACGGACGCACCGAAGGCCTGTTCCCTCGAAAAGCAGTCAAAACGGCGACGCAAGCGCCGCCCCAAATCCCGCCTCGACAGAAATAGCGATCACACAGACCCAGCGCTGGAGCAGGGCAAACCGCTGCCGGACAACGGCAATCCGGATATTCAAACCGAACAAACAAATCCCATCAGGGACAATGGTCCGGACGACATAACGCCGGACAGGCACCCGGAGCATCAGAATGCCCGCGAAAGGCTTGTTTCCACCGCAAGGAGCCTTAAAAAGTAGAAGCAAAGGCTCAAGGCCGCGCAAAACAAACTCCAATTCAGATGGAGTAAAATACTTAATACAGCAGCAACGTACGGCGACGATCGCCCCTCAAAGAGCTACCCAAAGCGGAAGCTGCTACCCGAATTTGATGAGGAGGCCTCCGACCCCCCACAACCAAATATCAAGGAAACCACCTGGTCGGATAGACAACCCCTCTATCAACACAGAACAGCATACAATGCCGCTCACAATACAACACGCGGCCCATGCGAGGGCTCGCACCCAAAGGACGGCGCAACAAGATCCATCTATGGACCACGCAAGCGCGCCCCAGCATACAATGCAACACAACAAGCATCAGAGCAACGCGGTACACCCAGTTACAGGGGTGCCGCACACCCCCTATGTTTCACCGACGAGGTGCTGGACCATGAATTTCCAGAGGGATTCAAGCCCGTAAACATAGAGGCATACGATGGGACAACAGACCCTGGGGTTTGGATTAAGGACTATATCCTTCATATCCATATGGCTCGAGGAGATAATCTCCACGCAATCAAATACTTACCCCTCAAGCTCAAAGGGCCAGCTCGTCACTGGCTCAAAGGCCTCCCTGAAAGCTCCATTGGAAGTTGGGAAGAGCTCGAAGACGCCTTTTGGGCAAATTTCCAAGGAACTTATGTCCGACCTCCGGATGCGGACGATTTGAGTCATATAACTCAACAGCCCGGAGAGTCAGCCCGAAAGCTTTGGAACAGGTTTCTCACTAAAAAGAACCAAATTGTCGATTGTCCGGACGCTGAAGCCTTAGCGGCTTTCAAGCATAGCGTCCGTGACGAATGGCTCGCCAGACACCTTGGCCAAAATAAGCCGAGAACGATGGCCGCATTAACAAACCTCATGACCCACTTTTGCGTGGGTGAGGACAGCTGGCTAGCCAGATGCAGCACCAGCGACCCTAGTACATCGGAAGTTAGAGATGGAAATGGGAAATCACGGCGCAACAGCAATAACAAACGCCGGAATAAAGAAGGCAGCACGAAGGGCACGACAGTAAATGCCGTATTCAAAAGCTCTCGGCCAGGTCAAAAGCCGCCCACTAAAGGCACCAGGGATGAACTGTCCAGCCTCAAAAAAATTCTGGACCAAGTTTGTCAGATCCACAGTACCCCGGGTAAACCTGCTAATCATACCCACAGAGAATGTTGGGTCTTCAAGCAGTCCGGCAAGCTCAACGCCGTACACAAGGGGGAGGACACACCAAGTGAAGACGAGGACGAGCCCCCCAAGCAAGACACGGGGGAACAAAAGAAATTTCCACCAGAAGTCAAAACAGTAAACGTGTTACACGTGATCAAGGGAAAAACAATGCGGCTCTCCCAGGAAAATATACCCAAGTGCCTGTCACCGTGAAGTCCTGCCACTGGTCGTCTCAACCGATCACTTTCGATCATCGTGATTACTCAGCAAGTATCCGACATGCAGGATGGGCTGCCCTGGTATTAGACCCAGTAATTGGCGGATATCACTTCACATGAGTCTTGATGGACGGCGGCAGCAGCCTAAACCTAATATATCAGGATACAATCCACAGAATGAGGTTAGACCCAACACAAATTCGCCATAGCAATACTACCTTTAAAGGAGTAACGCCAGGCCCAGGGGCTCGTTGTACGGGCTCCCTCCTACTACAAGTTATATTCGGCTCCCCCAATAACTTCCGCCGCGAGCATTTAACCTTCCACATCGCTCCGTTTCAAAGTGGCTATCAAGCACTACTCGGACGCGATGCTTTCGCTCGCTTTAATGCAATACCGCACTACGCCTCCCTCACACTCAAGATGCCCAGTCCACGTGGCATCATTTTAGTGCACGGAAATATCAAGCGATCTCTGCGCGCAGAAGAGAGTGAGGCTGCCTTGGCAGCCACACACTAAAGGTGCCCGGACTAGCAAAAGCATCCAATAGGTCGTCAAGACCTCAGACACAACTAATCAAGTCCGGCGCCGCTACTTATACCGAATAAATGGTCACACCCCTATTTGTCAAAACAAGGGGCTCAACGCGCGCAGACAAGTGGCAATTTCTTCTCATCTCGAATTATGCATAGTTTCTTCAATTATCTTTTTGCACAACAACCTTTTTCACCTAAATTCCTCTCTTTTATAGACGATCATCGTGCCACACCCGTCCAGGATACGGCACAACGGAGACACAGGCGTAGACGTGCAGCAGGGACCCGCTCCAAGGATTCTTTTTAGATTAAGACCCTGCGTAAACCTTTTTTACTGTCTCTTGTTGATACATATCCACCGTTGAGAAGGATGCTGACGTCTTGGCATGTGGCCACGCCAGACCAATGCACGTACCTGGACATAAGGGGCTTCTTACGAAGGCCATTATTTAGGCCCGGTTTATAGCACAAAGACCGAATACCTTAGGGAGTGTTTGGCGTCGCGAGTTTGGCCCTATATGCATCAGCTCGAAATCATTATCTTTGGTCAAATGTTGGGTTTGCCCGACTCCTGTGTTTTGGTGCCTTACGTTCCTCTTTACCGGCTAAGGTAGCACCAGGAGAACTACTGCGATTGTGCCCTGGTTCATCCAGACGAGCACCCCAGTAGAGAAAGCCGAAAACTGACTGTCATGATCTAGCGCGAGACTGGTCAACCACTCGATGACCCATGGGAATGTTAGAATTCCCCCGCCTTAACGAAGGGCCACTTTCCGGCCAGGCATATACGCACCCCGGGATCAGGAGAGTGCGGAGCCACCAGGGGCTATCTAGTAGCCCCACTGTCAAACTCCTATGGCTAAGTGAAAGTGTTAAAGCATTATAGTCCGGTTGCCTCGCTCGCTCCGCTATCACCTCCTTAATAGGACCAAGATGTTGGGTTAAGTGTGAACGCGTGTTTCTGCGAACACCCCCGCATTATATGCGTGGGGGTTGAAGCCGATGGCTGCAATCTTTCAGGTTATACACATGTGTACATAAACGGCCGCCCAGGAGGCATCACAATACTTTCAGGCAAAAGTATAAAAGTAGCCTTATGAAAATTTATAAAAGAATTTCGCTTACAATAAGGTTACATTTCACTCAAACATAATATTTTTTGAGCACTGGGTCTCTATCAAACGAGCACCCTCAAGAACTTCCTCAAAGTAGTGCTCAGCAGCCCTTCGACCTATGGCCGAATCCTGCGCTGCAACAGTGGTAGCATCCAGCTCTGCCCAGTATGCTTTAGCACGGGCAAAGGCCATTCGTGCGCCTTCTATGCACGCCGACCTCTTCATCGCATTTATGCGCGGCACCATGTCAAGGAACTGCTGCACCAAGCTGAAATAGCTGCTCGGTTTTGACCTTTCCGGCCATAGCTGATCCACAACAGACCTCATGGAGAGTCCAGACAACCTATTTAGTTCGGCCCATTCGGCTAATTGGTCCGTTGGTGAAAGCGGACGCTCGGGAGAAAGGAATCATTTCCAAAACAACTGGTCTACTTCACGGTCTGTCTGACTCTGGAAGTACTTGGCCGCATCGGCAGCGCTCGCCGCCAAATCCATATACACATCTTCCGAACTCCACAGCCGATCCCGAGGGGCATACCGTGGATCTCCGAACTTCCTCTGCAGCATAAAGGATTTCCCGGCTACAATATCCTCGGCTTCCCGCAGCTCCTCCTTCTTTGCCCTCATTGCAGAGCGGAGGTCTTTTCCCGTTGCAGCAGCCTTCTCAAGGTCCGATACCTTCGCCTGGTTTTCCTTTTCAAGAACCCGGCAACGGTCGGTGGCGGCTTTTAATTCTATCGCCATCTTGCCCATCTTATCTCGGCTCTCGCCATGCGCGGCCTTCTCGGCTTGCAACTCTTCGGCCGCCTTCAAAGCAGCCGCATTACCCAACCTCGCTTGTTCCTTGGCTCGGGCAAGTTCGGCCCGCAAGGCTTCAACAGTGGCAGCTCCATCCGTAGTCACAACACATTAAAGATACTGGCAACATGCTGCTCTTCCTATGTGGCGTTTACCAGATAATGACACTTACCTTGGGCCTCGTCAAGCCTTTTGTTAACAAGCTCGATGTCGGCGTCTGCCGCATCCAACTGCCATTCTAAATGGGCACACTCGCGAGCCCGGCTAGCCACCGGAGCTTCCATCACCTGCACATAAAGGCAGTATGGTTATTACCTGGGAATATGATCCTCTGTTCGTCGTCGTTTCCGACGACGACCAGAGTCTCAGGGGCTACTATCTACACAGGGCACACCTAGTATGTGCAGGACTATCATACATTATTTTACGTACCTCAAAGCCTGCCAGTAGACTCATAAAAGTTTTATGCAATCCGCTTTCGGCGGACAAGATTATATCCATCACAGTATTCATCAGCACATGGTGTTCATCTGAGATGGCCGCTCGCCCCACCAACTCCCTCAGAACATCCGACCGCACACTATACGGTGCCGGACTCGTTTGTCCGCTCTCTTCGGGAGCCGGACACTGGGAACTTCGGGGGTCAACGGGATTATCTTCTAGCCTCGCCGGACTCGGAGAGGCCCTCCGCGACGACACTTCAGGGTCGCCCGCTTCCGGAGCGGAGGAGTCCGGAGGAGGCATTTTGCTCTCCATCATCTCTGGAAGAAGATCCCCCGAAGACGAACTCATTTGAGAGGGGCTAAGGCCCGAACTGTAAAGATACATGCAGTGGTTATCTTCTCAGAAGAAAAGACAACATATCTGTACTATTAAGGTATTTTGGGTCACGTACGACTCGTGGGAGAAGAGATCCCCCCGCGGACTTTGTGCGGCAACCGCACCCCCCGGGGTAGGACCCTCTGTGGGAGACTTCTTCTCCCGTTTGGAAGCTTGGGCTTCCGAATACCCAGACGCAATCCTTTTCCTTTTCTGGTCGTCTTCCTTCATGGAGACGCTCGATCCCTCAGCTAGAGCGACCAGCGTTTGGGGCCCGCGACCGCCCGCATTTTCCTTCAAGGGCTCCGGGCAAGGTGCGGTCTGGATCATCTTTTCCAATATCGGATTTTCCATACCCTCAGGGAGGGGCGCCGAGCACCGAATCAACTTCGCCTTTGTTAGCCAGTCCTGGTCAAAAAGTGAACTCTCAGAAATAACTTCGCATCAAAGGAGAGGTAGTACGCTCGGTCAGAAGACGCCTTACCTGTTCGGCGGCATGGTTGCTACTCAGGCCCGCGTCCTCGGTGATTTCCGGACACTCCACTTGTACATCTCCTCGTGCGTCAGGCTGCCGGGGCTGCTGATCCACGGGCACCTATGGGACCGGCGGACCGGGTCCCTTTTGGTTCGGCGGGGGGCGGAGGTCGCGCAAAGAGCAGATCGAGGCGAAGCGCGCGGGCGGTTTGGTCGTACGAGGAGTAAATCGAAGCGAAGCACGCGAGCGATTTACCTAGGTTCGGGCCGCACGGATGCGTAAAACCCTACTCCTGCTTTGTGGATTGGTATTGATTTCTAGCTCGGGAGCGAGATCGAGCGTGAGTGTGTGGAATTGCTGAACCCCTCTCTACGTTGCCCCGGGCCTCCTTTTATATGCTCAAGGGGTTACCGACATAGGGCAACGGAGGGCAAAAGTGGAAAAGGGTGCCGTGGGTAGGCACAGCTAGGTGCTGTAGTAGGCACAGCTAGCTGCTACAGTGTTATCATACCTAACCCTGACGGCAGGGGACAAGGGCATTAAATGCCCGTCTGTGTCGCCTAGACAGCACCGAAAGGGACCGCTAGGGACGCCACCGTCTTGCCACGATGGTTGTCTTGTCAGCGCCTGCGTGCCACCGCACGCCCCTAGCTGCACAGCCTCCTGCCACGTGCGCTTGGGAGGGGCCCCAGAGCGACATGTGGGTGGATGTGCTGGAGCGCGGGCGTGGAGTGGGGGCTTGCCACGGCAAGCGCCTTGCCGCGGCCATCGACTTGTCGCTTCCGGGAGCTTGTCGCTCACCGGGCCTTGTCGGGGCGCGTAGCGCGCCGCGGCAAGTTCCTTGGAATGCCTTGGATGGCCTTCCCGGCAAGCGCCTCTTGCCGGGGCCTTGGGATGCTTCTGATGGCCTTCCCGGCAAGCTCCTCTTGCCGGGGTCTTGCCTTCTTCCCGGCAAGATCCTCTTGCTGGGGTCTTGTCTTGAGTACTTTGTTCTTGAATGGTCTTCAAAGGGACCACGGAGGATCTTGGCGGTGACCTGGCAGGCCTTGCCGCGGGACGCTGTGACTGCCCGTGCACAAGTTCGGGGTACTAAGGGTACCCCTACTTTAGTACACCGACAGGAGCCCCCGGGCCTGGGCCAGACACGGTGCCGAGCGCTGTTGGGCCAGGCCCAAAACAGTGCACGGGCACGCACGGCCTAGGTCACGCCGTGTATCTCTCCGCTTCCACCGCGCCCCCTCCCCGAACGGCACACGTCGAATGCGGCATCGTGGGAGAGGTCGTGGGGGTTTCTTCGTCTGGGAATGCGGAACGTCCGCCCCTTCCCCCTTTAAAAGCAGGGGAAACAGGGGCAGTTGGCCCATTCGCCCGTTGCCGTTCCCAATCTCAGAAATCTCCGCCGCTCCCTCGCCTCCCCAAAGCTGAGAGAGAGAGAGAGCAGTGCTCCGCCCCCCGCCGCCGCCAGCACCACCAACGCCGTCGACCCCCTCCACTGCTTCCGCCACGGCTCCGAAAGCCGACAGGGGGAAGACCGTGAAGACGACCGAGGCGCAGCGGCTCGCGGCGCTGCGGAAGACGCGGGCCATTTCCCCCCCCCCAGGCTCGGCGCGAAGGAGCTGAGGGCGGACTATTCTCTGTTCTGGTCGGCGGAGACGCGTGCGCATCCGCGCACAAAGGTACTCCCCGCCGCCGCTTGCAAGGAGGCTCCGACTGGATACGCCTTCTTCGCATTGTTCTTCTACTGCGGGCTCTGCCCGCCTTTCTCTGATTTCTTCTGTGACATCATGAACACCTATGGGTTCCATCTCCTCGACTTCACCCCCAACGCCGTTCTGACGATGGCAGTTTTCGCGCATCTCTGCGAAAACTTTGTCGGAGTTCTTCCCAACGTAGCCCTCTTCCGCCATTTCTTCACTCCTCGAGTAGAGAGAGGAGAGCCGCTATCCGGCGGGATCGCCTGTATCTCGAGGACCGGCAAGAAGGAGACCTATCTGGAGGGAGAGTTCCGCGGCAAGTGGGAGGAGTGGAGGGCTGATTGGTGCTGGATTGTCGAGGAGAGTCCGCAGCCTTTCACCGCTCGGCGCCAAACCCCGGTGGCGCGCGGCGACGACTGGAGCGACCTGGCTCCGGAGGACGACAGGCTGGGGATCACCGTCACCAGGATCCTGCGCCTCCGGAATGCCGGGCTCACTGTCGGCGCGGTTGGCGCAGACTTCCTCCGCCGCCGCATCGCCCCCCTGCAAGAGCAGGGGAGGCCAACTTGGGAGTTCAAGAACGCGGCGGATATTATGAGGCTGCGGCCGGGCCTCAACTACAACTTCACAGTTCTGGAGCTCCATGCGATGATGCAGGAGCTGTTCAGATATGACCCCCAGCATCCCGAGGTGTTCAGGTTGCCGGGGGGCATCGTGCCTTTGTGCAACAACTCCGCGCTCGACCGCATCCGTGCAATGATGCCGGAATGCGACTCGCACGGGATTCTGCCAACTTGGCAGGAGCCTGCCGACGAGGTCGTGCAGCACTTCTTTGACAACTTGGTGGAGGTGGCAGTTCGTGCCGACGAGAAGGACGACCTCACCCGCGACACCACTGACGCGGAGATGGCGCGCATCGCCACCAGGCTGGAGGAGGCGGCGGCAGCCGCAGCCGCGGGCGAGTTTGGGTTCACCACCGCGGAAGCAGACGCGGCAGAAGTGGCGAGCTACGGCGAGCAAGGGGAGTCCGCCGGCAAGGAGGGGCTTGCCGGGCAAGACGCCGAGCCGGGCGAGCCTGCCAAAGATACGGGCAGCTCGCGGCAAATCGACTCCTCTTCCTTCTTGCCTCCGGACAGCCCACCAGAAGCAGAGCCCCCAATGCCGCCCAGAAGGCGTCTTCGCAAGGTCGGCGACACGGTGGAGCGGCAAGCGGGTCAACAGTCGCCATGCCGCGTGACGCGCTCGACCACGGCAAACACCGTTGCCGCGGGAGTGCCTCATGCTACGACGGCAACTGGAGCGGGGTCCAGCCGGACCACCGCTTCGGCCCCTGCCGCTTCCCGTGCCGCGCCGACAGCCGGAGCGGGGTCTTCTCAGACCGCCACCACTGCTCCCGCTAAGCGGCCAAGGGAAGCTTCTCCTCCGCCTCCTCGCTCTGGGAGCGCGCCGGGCTTCGACTTCTCCGCGCTGAGCTCCGACGAGGAGGATGAAGAAGAGTAAGCTTCTCTTGCTGCACTCGCATTTCTTCAGTTTTTGCTGTTGTTCTTGTTTCTCAATTGCTTTTCCCTGAACCTGCTCCTTTTTAGGACTCTGGCCCAGAGAGCGGCAAAGAGAGCTAAGGCCCCGGCGGTCATCATCGAGGACGTGCCCATTGCGACAACAGGTGGCGCGCCCGAGACAACCTTGCCGGACCTGGCGACTTTCCTCCATGGCAGCCCCCAGCGTAAGTGTGTGAACTATTTGCCACGGTGAGGCGCGCATGGGTACTTGTCTTTGCTGATATCTGCTTGTTGACTTGCGTAGGAGCAGAGCAGCCTCACCAGGAGCGTCCGGAGACAGCCCCCGGCATGCCATCTGCTTCAACTACGCTGCCCAGGGGAAATTCTCTGGCAAGAGATTCTCCGGCAAGGGGCGGCTCTCCGGCAAGGGGAAGCTCTCCGCCAAGGAACAGCACCAGCATCCCCCCAGCGGCAGAGACCGTGGCCGCCGAGCCCAGCGCAGGTAATCTTCTTGCTTCGAAACTTCCCTTGGGTTCTTTTTCTTCTGATCTTCTTGAGTTTTTGGCTGGATCTTGTTTGACTCTTCCCCCCTTTGCCGGCCATCAGATCCATCCGCTACGGAGCGGATGGAAACAGAGGTCGCCGTCGATGAAGCTGCCGGCGCTGAGGACGCCGCTGGCGTCGAGGCCGCCAAGGCCGGCGCCGCGGCGGCTGGCGAGGGATCTGGCGATCGTACTGACGGCCCAGAGGCCGCAGGAGCGCCAGGCGCTGCACCGACCATCGACCCGCCCGCCGGGGCCGCAGCGTCAAGCACCGAGGAGCCCCAGCCGGGCGTTTACTTGAAAGCCGGCGAAGGCGTCTTCATCAACCTCCCCGGGGCGTCAAGCTCCAGGGCGCCGGTCGAGGGGGAGGTCTTCGACGAGGAAGTGCTTGCCTCCGCGGGTCTGAAGCTGGTCGACGCGCCGAGCAGCAGCAGCAACGAGCCCGAAGAGGAGCGGCTGCTGCGCAGGTTGATGTCGCTCTACCGCGCGCGACAAGCCAAGCTGGAGTCCCGCGAGGCGCTTGTCGCGAAGGCGGGAGCAGACATTGAGAAGCGCGCAGACAAGCTCGGGGGTTTCCACCGGGAAGCTCTTCGATCCCTGGCGGAGGAGCGGGAGCAGCTCGCTGAAGCGAAGAAGGCCTTTCTCCTCGAGAAGGCCGAAGCCGAAGAGCTGCAGCGACTGGCCGCTGTGAAACTAGCCACGGAGGAGGGCGAGCTGGCGCAGCGGAAGGTCAACCTCGATGCTCACGAGGAAGAGCTTGCCGCGCGCGAGGAGAAGCTTGGCGGAGCCCTCAAGCAAGCGGAGGACGCTGCCGCCGCTGTTGAGGCCGCCAAAAAGGTGCTGGAGATGAAGGTGGTGCAGCTGGAAGCTGACCGCAAAGCATATGGTGAAGAGCTCAGCGCCGCCAAGGACTCCAACGCCGCCCTCGAGTCGAGGCTGGTCGCTTTGACCAAGGCGTTGGACGGCGCCAAGGAGCGGGAGGCGGCTCTGAAGAAGGAGATCGATGCCGACAAGGCGTTGCTGGAGAGTGCTGCCACCACCCAAAACGCCTTTAGGGATACGGTGGAGCACTGGACGGAGAGCCTCGTGAACGCCGCCGGGGATATCGACAAGGAGCTGGCATAGCTGGGGGTGGAGGACTTCGGGTATTCCTCCGACGAGAACCTCCAACCTAGCGCCAAGCTCACTATGTTCTTCCAAGGCGTGGCGACGGCGCTCCAGCGGCTCCGGGATGAGATCCCGAAGCGGCTAGCCGACGAGTCGCGCGAGATCTGTGCGGGAGCCCTTCAGAAGGTGTTGATGAAGGTGGCCTTCCGCAATCCAGGCCTCCGCCTCCACAACGTCCTCAGATCCTTGCCGCCTGATATCGATCAGGAAGAGCTCAAGGCCCTTGTCGCACCCATTGTGGACAAGGTGAGCGGGATCAAGAGGGTCGAGGGCGACCGTGTCGACTAGGCCGCCGGCTCCCTTCTTTCCTTGTCGCTGCTAGCTATGTCATAGAAAACATTTATTAGAGCTGCGACAAGCTATTTTGTAATATAACTTTCTTCTGGGTAGCCATTGCAATGTTATTCCCTTTACTTGACTCCTCCCTTTGTATGTTTTCGCCCTACGCTTTTAGGGGACTTGCCGGTGTAGGCACCCGAACCGCGAACGCTGGGCGCGGACTTGGTGGTGCCGCTACCGGCAAGAAACCTTGTCGCAGCCAGCTGCAGCTCACTTAAGTTGCTGAGCGGGGCTCGAAGCAAAGTAAGGGCGCGGCTAGTTAAGCAACTAGCCGCAGCTAACTTACGTTGTTGAGCAGGCTCAAAACAACGCAAGGGCGCGGCTAGTGTAGCAACTAGCCGCGGCTCACCTAATGTTGTTGAGAGAGCTCGAAACAACGCAAGGGCGCAGCCAGCTACGAGTTGGCTCCTCCGCGCACAGGTTTCCCATACAAAGTGCAGTCGTTCAAGGGAGATAACTTGAAATTTAAAAAGTTTGGCTGCTCAAACTTTGGCAACTTAGCTTTTCTGTCGTTTGCTTCCCGGCAAGACGAAATTCTTGAACGACGCCTGGTCCATACCCTTTTCTTCTCCCTTCCCCCCCGGCAAACTTGTGGGCGAGGGAACCTTTCTTTCCTTGGAAGAAAAGAAAGAAGAGAAAATAAAGATATAGAGCCTTGCGGCTCGTTATCGCTTACCGTGGGGTTGGTGCTGCACAAATGTCAGATCATATATGCCAGAAAATAGAGAGCATAAAATCGACAAAATGTGCGGAGCACGCGAGCTCTGCTGCGCACGGGATCTGCGCCCGGCCTCGTACAAAGGATTACATGCAACAGCGGCAAGACTTTGTACAAGAGGTGGTTGCCGGAACGGGTTCCGACAACCGCGCCTTACGGGTAAAACTTACGAAGATGCTCGATGCTCCAGGAATTACTCTCTGGGATGCCATCTTCGGTCTCAAGGCGGACAGCACCAGGCCTTGTGACTCGTTTCACCCGGTAAGGGCCTTCCCACTTCGGCGTCAACTTTGCATGTTTTTACCCCACGCTTTTAGGGAACTTGCCGGCGCAGGCACCAGGGCCGTGAGCGCTGAGTGCGGAACATCAGCAGGCTGTTGGCGGTGCCGCTACCGGCAAGAAACCTTGTCGCAGCTAGCTGCAGCTCACTTAAGTTGCTGAGCGGGGCTCGAAGCAAAGTAAGGGCGCGCTAGTGTAGCAACTAGCCGCAGCTAACTTACGTTGTTGAGCAGGCTCGAAACAATGCAAGGGCGCGGCCAGTGTAGCAACTGGCCGCGGCTCACCTAATGTTGTTGAGCGAGCTCGAAACAACGCAAGTGCGCAGCCAGCTTCGAGTTGGCTCCTCCGCGCACAGGCTTCTCATACAAAGTGAGCCGATCCAGGGGAGATAACTCAAAAATTAGAGATCTGGTTGCTCAGGCTTTGGCAACTTATCTGTTTTGGGTGTGTTGACGTGCATGGTGGCCTTGGGCGCTCCGAGATCCACCAGCTCGATCTTGATCCAGCGAGTGCATGGTACCGTGAGTACCATGACGCTGCCGGTCCCGCGCCTCCTGAGATGGGCGCGGTGCATGCACGGACGCCGAGGTGTTGGAGTGCGCCCGGTCGTTGTGGGAGCCGGCCACGCCGCCGATGGGCAGCGCAGCCTTGCCCTGGGACCTGGCAGCACCGAGAGTTCCCTCGTCGATGCGTGCCCATCCGTCGGCGCCTGCCCCACCATCCGTTTGCTCCGGCGGTGGGTGGCTCGGCGCGGACGGAGCAGCTGCCTCTGAAACCTTCTTCTTCGGCGGCATGTTGACGAAGATGGCGAAGATCGATGAAGAAGATGAAGATCTAGCCCGCGAGAACGCCGGATCTGATTCACACCACTTCGACGCCCCCTACCTGGCGTGCCAGAGATGCCGGGGCTGCTCATCCACGGGCACCTATGGGACCGGCGACCGGGTCCCTTTTGGTTCGGCGGGGGGCGGAGGTCGCCCAAAGAGCAGATCGAGGCGAAGCGCGCGGGCGGTTTGGTCGTACGAGGAGTAAATCGAAGCGAAGCACGCGAGCGATTTACCCAGGTTCGGGCCGCATGGATGCGTAAAACCCTACTCCTACTTTGTGGATTGGTATTGATTTCTAGCTCGGGAGCGAGATCGAGCGTGAGTGTGTGGAATTGCTGAACCCCTCTCTACGTTGCCCCGGGCCTCCTTTTATATGCTCAAGGGGTTACCGACATAGGGCAACGGGGGGCAAAAGTGGAAAAGGGTGCCGTGGGTAGGCACAGCTAGGTGCTGTAGTAGGCACAGCTAGCTGCTACAGTGTTATCATACCTAACCCTGACGGCAGGGGACAAGGGCATTAAATGCCCGTCTGTGTCGCCTAGACAGCACCGAAAGGGACCGCTAGGGATGCCACCGTCTTGCCACGATGGTTGTCTTGTCAGCGCCTGCGTGCCATCGCACGCCCCTAGCTGCACAGCCTCCTGCCACGTGCGCTTGGGAGGGGCCTCGGAGCGACACGTGGGTGGATGTGCTGGAGCGCGGGCGTGGAGTGGGGGCTTGCCGCGGCAAGCGCCTTGCCGCGGCCGTCGACTTGTCGCTTCCGGTAGCTTGTCGCTCACCGGGCCTTGTCGGGGCGCGTAGCGCGCCGCGGCAAGTTCCTTGGAATGCCTTGGATGGCCTTCCCGGCAAGCGCCTCTTGCCGGGGCCTTGGGATGCTTCTGATGGCCTTCCCGGCAAGCTCCTCTTGCCGGGGTCTTGCCTTCTTCCCGGCAAGCTCCTCTTGCCGGGGTCTTGTCTTGAGTACTTTGTTCTTGAATGGTCTTCAAAGGGACCACGGAGGATCTTGGCGGTGACCTGGCAGGCCTTGCCGCGGGACGCTGCGACTGCCCATGCACAAGTTCGGGGTACTAAGGGTACCCCTACTTTAGTACACCGACACAGGCCGAGGAAATTTTGAATGGCGCGCGGTCCCTTGGGATTGAACTCCCACAAGCGAAGAGGCCGGCGTTTGCAAGGCTAGACTTGACGAACCAGCATAACTTGTGTTACCGCAACCAAACTGAAATCTCCATTAAAGAGATCTTTAATGCGGCTTTGCAGTATAGGCACGTCCTTGGCCGGACCCCAGCTCAATCCTCTGCTAATCCATGACATCAGTTGTGGTGGAGGGCCCGGGCGGAAGACAGGGGCGGCCGCCCACTTGGCACTTATAGGAGCCGTGATGTAGAACCACTCCTGTTGCCACAATTCAGACATCTCTGGAATGGAACCTTTGGGCCATGAAGCTCCCGTCATCTTGTGTATTGAGGCACCTCCACACTCCGCATGTTGCCCCTCGATCATCTTCGGTTTTACTTCAAAGGTCTTGAGCCATAGGCCAAAGTGAGGGGTAACCCGGAGGGAGGCCTCGCACACAATGATAAATGTCGTGATATGAAGAAAGGAGTCCGAAGATAGATCATGGAAATCTAGCCCGTAGTAAAACATCAAGCCCCTGAAAAAGGATCCAATGCAAGGCCTAGACCTCGGAGGAAGTGGGAGACGAACACGACACTCTCGTTGGGTTCGGGGGAGGGGACGGCCTGCCCTCGGGGAGGCAGCCGATGCAGAATCTCGGCGGCCAGATATCTGGCCTCCCTCAACTTTTTGACGTCTTCTTCCGTGATAGAAGAAGGCACCCATCGGCCTTGAAGGCTAGATCCGGACATGACTGAAGGTTCGGAGCACCTGACCTGAACTTTGGGCGTTTGAGCTTGAGGTGGGGGAAGGATTCGATTGAGCACGGGAGGGAAAAATAAAAGGCCTCGTCCCTTTATAAATAGGGTGGATATCGAGCGTCCTCTCCGTGTCTGTTTGGACTTGCCTATGATCTAGGAGTCCTAGAAGCGGTTGGGTTACCCATGCACGTATTGATGAGAATCCCGAAATAAGGGGACACGATCTCTGCTTTGACAAGACGTGCCAAGGAAACCGCCTCGCATGACGCGCCGAAGTGGGATACTGAAACGATTTGGATAAAGGCTTGGCCGTGGTGTGTCGCACTACGGAATACGTCAGCAGATTAGATTTGTGTAAATATTATTCTCTCTATGGCAATATGTGGAAAACTTATTTTGCAGAGCCGGACACCATCTTTGTGTTTAAAATCTTCTATGAAGTATTTGGAGGAGGAACCCGCCTTGCAATGCCGGAGACAATTTGTGCGCCGGACTCATCGTCATTGAAGCCTGGTTCAGGGGCTACTGAGGGAGTCCTGGATTAGGGGGTGTTCGGATAGCCGAACTATACCTTCAGCCGGACTCCTGGACTATGAAGATACAAGATTGAAGACTCCGTCCCGTGTCCGGAAGGGACTTTCCTTGGTGTGGAAGGCAAGCTTGACGATACGGATGTTCAGGTCTCCTACCATTGTAACCGACTCTATGTAACCCTAACCCTCTCCGGTGTCTATATAAACCGGAGGGTTTTAGTCCGTAGGACAACATACACATCAACAATCATACCATAGGCTAGCTTCTAGGGTTTAGCCTCTCCGATCTCGTGGTAGATCTACTCTTGTACTACCCATATCATCAATATTAATCAAGCAGGACGTAGGGTTTTACCTCCATCGAGAGGGACCGAACCTGGGTAAAACTTCGTGTCCCTTGCCTCCTATTACCATCTGGCCTAGACGCACAGTTCGGGACCCCCTACCCGAGATCCGCCGGTTTTGACACCGACAACGGGTATCTCCGAAAGTGTCTGTTGGGATGGCACGAATCGAGACTGGGATTTGTCACTCCTTGTAAACGGAGAGGTATCTCTGGGCCCACTCGGTAGTACATCATCATAATGTGCACAATGTGACCAAGGAGTTGATCACGGGATGATGTGTTACGGAACGAGTAAAGAGACTTGTCGGTAACAAGATTGAACAAGGTATCGGGATACCGACGATTGAATCTCGGGCAAGTAAGATACCGGTAGACAAAGGCAAACGTATAAGGGATTGACTGAATCCTTGATATCGTGGTTCATCCAATGAGATCATCGTGGAACATGTGGGAGCCAACATGGGTATCTAGATCCCACTGTTGGTTATTGACCAAAGAGATGTCTCGGTCATGTCTGCATTATTCCTGAGCCCGTAGGGTCTACACACTTCAGGTTCGATGACGCTAGGGTTATAGGGAAAGTATGTACGCGGTTACCAAATGTTGTTCGGAGTCCCGGATGAGATCCCGGACGTCACGAGGAGTTCCGAAATGGTCCGAAGGTGAAGATTGGACGAAGGGTTTTGGAGTCCAGAAGTGTTCCGGAGGTACCGGGTGATGACCAGCATGACCGAAAGGTGTTTCGGGAGCCCTGGCAAGTGTTGGGGGGCTTCATGGGCCAAGGGAAGGGGGCAAACCAGCCCACTAAGGGGCTGTGCCCCCCTCACCTATTCCCACGTGACAAGGGGTTTGGGGCGCCCCATCTAGGGTTCCCACCTCCTGGCTTGGGGGCCAAGTCACCTAAAGGGGAGATCCCATCTGCCCTGGCCGCCGCCCCCCTAGGGGAAACCCTAGGGCGCCTCCCCTTTCCCTTGCCCCTATATATAGTGGAGGTTTCGGGGCTGCAAAACACACGAGTCTCTCTCTCCCAAGGCGCAGCCCTACCTCGTCTCTCGTAGTGCTTGGTGAAGCCCTGCTAGAGTACCGCGCTCCTCCACCACCACCACGTTGTCGTGCTGCTGCTGGATAGAGTCTTCCCCAACCTCTCCCTCTCTCCTTGCTAGATCAAGGCATGGGAGACGTCACCGGGCTGCACGTGTGTTGAACGCGGAGGCGCCATTGTTCGGCGCTTAGATCAGAATCGACTGTGATCTGAATCGCTACGAGTACGACTACCTCATCCGCGTTCTAGTAACGCTTCCGCTTAGCGATCTACAAGGGTATGTAGGTGCACTCCCCTTCCCCTCGTTGCTAGATTACTCCATAGATTGATCTTGGTGACGCGTAGAAAATTTTAAATTTCTGCTACGATCCCCAACAGTGGCATCATGAGCTAGGTCTATGCGTAGATTCTATGCACGAGTAGAACACAAAGTAGTTGTGGGCGATGATTTGTTCAATTTGCTTGCCGTTACTAGTCTTATCTTGATTCGGCGGCATTGTGGGATGAAGCGGCCCGGACCGACCTTAGACGTACACTTACGTGAGACAGGTTCCACCGACTGACATGCACTTGATGCATAAGGTGGCTGGCGGGTGTCTGTCTCTCCAACTTTAGTCGGATCGGATTCGATGAAAAGGGTCCTTATGAAGGGTAAATAGCAATTGGCATATCACCGTTGTGGTACTGCGTAGGTAAGAAACGTTCTTGCTAGAAACCCATAGCAGCCACGTAAAACATGCAACAACAATTAGAGGACGTCTAACTTGTTTTTGCAGGGTATGCTATGTGATGTGATATGGCCAAAAGGATGTGATGAATGATATATGTGATGTATGAGATTGATCATGTTCTTGTAATAGGAATCATGACTTGCATGTCGATGAGTATGACAACTGGCAGGAGCCATAGGAATTGTCTTAATTTATTTATGACCTGCGTGTCAATGAAAATGCCATGTAATTACTTTATGTTATTGCTAACCGTTAGCCATAGTAGTAGAAGTAATAGTTGGCGAGGCAACTTCATGAAGACACGATGATGGAGATCATGATGATGGAGATCATGGTGTCATGCCGGTGACGATGGTGTTCATGCCATGCCTCGAAGACGGAGATCAAAGGCGCAAGATGATATTGGCCATATCATGTCACTTTATGATTTGCATGTGATGTTTGTCATGTTTACATCTTATTTGCTTAGAATGACGGTAGCATAAATAAGATGATCCCTCGCAATAATTTCAAGAAAGTGTTACCCCTAACTGTGCACCGTTGCTAAGGTCCGTTGTTCCGAAGCACCACGTGATGATCGGGTGTGATAGGTTCTAACGTTCGCATAAAATGGGTGTAAGCCAGATTTACACACGCAATACACTTAGGTTAACTTGACGAGCCTAGCATGTACAAACATGGCCTCCAAACACGGAAGACCGAAAGGTCGAACATGAGTCGTATAGTGGATACGATCAACATGAAGATGTTCACCAATGATGACTAGTCCATCTCACGTGATGATCGGACACGGCCTAGTTGACTCGGATCATGTATCACTTAGATGACTAGAGGGATGTCTATCTAAGCGGGAGTTCATTGAATAATTTGATTAGATGAAATTAATTATCATGAACATAGTCAAAAGGTCTTTGCAAATTATGTCGTAGCTCACACTTTGGTTCTACTGTTTTAGATATGTTCCTAGAGAAAATTTAGTTGAGAGTTGACAGTAGCAATTATGCGGACTGGGTCCGTGAACTGAGGATTGTCCTCATTGCTGCATAGAAGGGTTATGTCCTTAATGCACCGCTCAGTGTGTTGAACCTCGAGCATCGTCTGTAGATGTTGGGAAACATCTGACATACAAGTTTTGATGACTACGTGATAGTTCAGTATGTAATACTAACGGTTTAGAATTGTGGCACCAAAGACGTTTTTGAGACGTCGCAGAACATATGAGATGTTCCAAAGACTGAAATTGGAATTTCAGACTAGTGCCCACGTCAAGAGGTATGAGACCTCTGACAAGTTTCTTAAGCCTGCAAACTGAGGGAGAAAAACTCAATCATTGAGCATGTGCTCAGATTGTCTGAGTACTACAATCGCTTGAATCGAGTGGGAGTTAATCTTCCAGATGAGATAGTGATGGTTCTCCATAGTCACTACCACCAAGCTATTGGAGCTTCGTGATGAACTATAACATATCAGGGATAGACATGATGATCCTTGAGCAACTCGCGATGTTTGACACCGCTAAAGTAGAAATTAAGTAGGAGCAACAATTGTTGATGGTTAAACCACTAGTTTCAAGAAGGGCAAGGGAAAGAAGGGATACTTCATGAGACGGAAAATCAGTTGCTGCTCTAGTGAAGAAACCCAAGGTTGAACCAAACCCGAGACTAAGTGCTTCTATAATGAGGGGAACGGTCACTGAAGCAGAACTACCCTAGATACTTGGTAGATGAGAAGGCTGGCAAGGTCGACAGAAGTATTTTGGGTATACATCATATTATTGTGTACTTTACTAGTACTCCTAGTAGCACCAGGGTAATAAATACCGGTTCGGTTGCTAAGTGTTAGTAACTCGAAATAAAAGGCTGCGGAGACTAGCTAAAGGTGAGATGACGATATGTGTTGGAAGTGTTTCCAAGGTTGATGTGATCAAACATTGCACGCTCCCTCTACCATCGGGATTGGTGTTAAACCGAAATAATTGTTATTTGGTGTTTGCGTTGAGCATAGACATGATAGGATTATGTTTATCGCCACACGGTTATTCATTTAAGGAGAATAATGGTTACTCTGTTTATTTGAATAATACCTTCAATGGTATTGCACCTAAAATGAATGGTTTATTGAATCTCGATCGTAGTGATACACATGTTCATGCCAAAAGATATAAGATAGTAATGATAGTACCACATACTTGTGGCACTGCCATTTGAGTCATGTTGGTATAAAATGCATGAAGAAGCTCCGTGTTGATGGATCTTTGGACTCACTCGTTTTTGAAAAGATTGAGACATGCGAACCATGTCTATTGGTAGATATGCATGAAGAAACTCCATGCAGATGGATCGTTTGGACTCACTTGATTTTGAATCACTTGAGACATGCAAATCATACCACATGGGCAAGATGACTGAAAGGCCTCATTTTCAGTAAGATGGAACAAGAAAGCAACTTGTTGGAAGTAATACATTTTGATGTGTGCAGTCCAATGAGTGCTGAGGCACGCAGTGGATATCGTTATGTTCTTACTTCACAGATGATTTGAGTAGATGCTGAGTATATTTACTTGATGAAACACAAGTCTGAATTATTGAAAGGTTTAAGTAATTTCAGAGTGAAGTTGAAGATCGTCGTGACAAGATGATAAAATGTCTATGATATGATCATAGAGATGAATATCTGAGTTACGAGTTTGGCACACAATTAAGACATTGTGGAAATTGTTTCACAACTAATACCGCCTGGACCACCATAGTGTGATGGTGTGTCCGAATATCACAACTGCACCCTATTGGATATGGTGCATACCATGATGTCTCTTATCGAATTACCACTATCGTTTATGGGTTAGGCATTAGAGACAACCGCACTCACTTTAAATAGGGCACCACACAATTCCGTTAAGACGACACCATATGAACTATGGTTTAGAGAAACCTAAGTTGTCGTTTCTTAAAAGTGTGGGGCTGCGATGCTTATGTGAAAAAGTTTCAGGCTGATAAGCTCGAACCCAAAGCGGATAAATGCATCTTCATAGAATACCCAAAAATAGTTGGGTATACCTCCTATTTCAGATCCGGAAGCAAAAGTGATTGTTTCTAGAAACGGGTCCTTTCTCGAGGAAAAGTTTCTCTCGAAAGAATTGAGTGGGAGGATGGTGGAGACTTGATGAGGTTATTGAACCATCACTTCAACTAGTGTGTAGCAGGGCACAAGAAGTTGTTCCTGTGGCACCTACACCAATTGAAGTGGAAGCTTATGATAGTGATCATGAAACTTCAGATCAAGTCACTACCAAACCTCATAGGTCGACAAGGATGCATACTACTTCAGAGTGGTACGTAATCCTTTCTTGGAAGTCATGTTGCTAGACAACAATGAACCTATGAGCTATGGAGAAGTGATGGTGGGCCCAGATTCCGAAGAATGGCTCGAGGCCATAAAATCCAAGAGAGGATCCATGTATAAAAGAAAGTATAGAATTTGAAAGAACCACTTGATGGTCGTAAGGCTGTTGGGTGCAGATGGATTTTACAAGGAAGACAGACAATGATGGTAAGTGTCACCATTAAGAAAGCTCGACTTGTCATTAAGATGTTTCCCGACAAGTTCAAGGAGTTGACTACGATGAGACTTTCTCACTCGTAGAGATGCTAAGAGTCTGTTGGAATTATGTTAGCAGTTACTGCATTATTTATGAAATCTTGCAGATAGGATGTAAAAAACATTGTTTCCTCGACATTTTTCTTGAGGAAAGGTTGTATGTGATACAACCAGAAGGTTTTGTCAATCCTGAAAGATGCTGACAAGTATGCAAAGCTCCAGCAATCCTTCTAAGGACTGGAGTAAGCATCTCGGAGTTGGAATGTACGCTTTGATGAGATGATCAAAGATTTTGGGTTTATACAAAGTTTATGAGAAACTTGTATTTCCAAAGAAGTGAGTGGGAGCACTATAGAATTTTTGATGAGTATATGTTGTTAACATATTGTTGATAAAAAATGATGTAGAATTTATGGAAAGCATGCAAGGTTATTTGAAAAGTGTTTTTCAATGGAAAATCTGGATTAAGCTACTTGAACATTGAGCATCAAGATCTATAAGGATAGATCAAAAACGCTTGATAGTACTTTTGAATGAATACATACCGTGACAAGATTTTGAAGGAGTTCAAAATAGATCAGCAAAGAAGGAGTTCTTAGCTGTGTTACAAGGTGTGAATATTGAGTAAGACTCAAGACCTGACCACGGCAGAAGAGAGAGAAAGGACGAAGGTCGTCCCCTATGCTTTAGACGTAGGCTCTACAGTATGCTAGGCTGTGTACCGCACCTGAAGTGTGCCTTGCCATGAGTCAGTCAAGGGGTACAAGAGTGATCCAGGAATGGATCACACGACAGCGGTCGAACTTATCCTTAATAACTAGTGGACTAAGGAATTTTCTCGATTATGGAGGTGGTAAAAGAGTTCGTCGTAAAGGGTTACGTCGATGCAAACTTTGACACTAATCCGGATGACTCTGAGTAGTAAACCGGATTCGTATAGTAGAACAGTTATTTGGAATAGCTCCAAGTAGCGTGTGGTAGCTGCATCTACAAGATGACATAGAGATTTATAAAGCACACATGGATCTGAAAGGTTCAGACTCATTGACTAATAAACCTCTCTCACAAGCAAGATATGAACAAACCCCATGGGTGTTGGATTCATTGCAATCACATAGTGATGTGAACTAGATTATTGACTCTAGTGCAAGTGGGAGACTGTTGGAAATATGCCCTAGAGGCAATAATAAAATGGTTATTACTGTATTTCCTTGTTCATGATAATTGTCTATTGTTCATGCTATAATTGTATTAACCGGAAACCATAATACATGTGTGAATACATAGACCACAACATGTCCCTAGTAAGCCTCTAGTTAACTAGCTCGTTGATCAATAGATGGTCATGGTTTCCTGACCATGGACATTGGATGTCATTGATAACGGGATCACATCATTAGGAGAATGATGTGATGGATAGGACCCAATCCTAAGCCTAGCACAAGATCGTATAGTTCGTCTGCTAAAGCTTTTCTAATGTTAAGTATCATTTCCTTAGACCATGAGATTGTGCAACTCCCGGATACCGTAGGAATGCTTTGGGTGTACCAAACTCCACAACGTAACTGGGTGGCTATAAAGGTGCACTACGGGTATCTCCGAAAGTGTCTGTTGGGTTGGCACGAACGGAGAGGTATCTCTGGGCCCACTCGGTAGGACATCATCATAATGTGCACAATATGACCAAGGAGTTGATCACGGGATGATGTGTTACAGAACGAGTAAAGAGACTTGCCGGTAATGAGATTGAACAAGGTATCGGGATACCGACAATCGAATCTTGGGCAAGTACTATACCGGTAGACAAAGGGAATTGTATACGGGATTGACTGAATCCTTGACATCGTGGTTCATCCGATGAGATCATCGTGGAACATGTGGGAGCCAACATGGGTATCCAGATCCCGCTGTTGGTTATTGACCAAAGAGATGTCTCGGTCATGTCTGCATTATTCCCGAGCCCGTAGGGTCTACACACTTAAGGATCGATGACGCTAGGGTTATAGGGAAAGTATGTACGCGGTTACCGAATGTTGTTCGGAGTCCCGGATGAGATCCCGGACGTCACGAGGAGTTCCGGAATGGTCTGGAGGTGAAGATTGGACGAAGGGTTTTGGAGTCCGGAAGTGTTACGGAGGTACCGGGTGATGACCAGCATGACCGAAAGGTGTTTCGGGAGCCCCGGCAAGTGTTGGGGGGCTTCATGGGCCAAGGGAAGGGGGCAAACCAGCCCACTAAGGGGCTGTGCGCCCCCCTCACCTATTCCCACGTGACCAAGGGGTTTGGGGCGCCCCATCTAGGGTTCCCACCTCCTGGCTTGGGGGCCAAGTCACCCAAAGGGGAGATCCCATCTGCCCTGGCCGCCACCCCCCTAGGGGAAACCCTAGGGCGCCTCCCCTTGCCCTTGCCCCTATATATAGTGGAGGTTTTGGGGCTGCACAACACACAAGTCTCTCTCTCCCAAGGCGCAACCCTACCTCTCTCCCTCCTCGTCTCTCGTAGTGCTTGGCGAAGCCCTGCTGGAGTACCGCGCTCCTCCACCACCACCACACCGTCGTGCTACTGCTGGACGGAGTCTTCCCCAACCTCTCCCTCTCTCCTTGCTGGATCAGGCATGGGAGACGTCACTGGGCTGCACGTGTGTTGAACGCGGAGGCGCCGTTGTTCGACGCTTAGATCGGAATCGACCGCGATCTGAATCGCTACGAGTACGACTACCTCATCCGCGTTCTAGTAACGCTTCCGCTTAGCGATCTACAAGGGTATGTAGATGCACTCCCATTCCCCTCATTGCTAGATTACTCCATAGATTGATCTTGGTGATACGTAGAAAATTTTAAATTTCTGCTACAATCCCCAACATTTCGTAGACCGGAGGCTGATCTACGGTAACCTCCTTGCTCTCATCTCCTCTGACGGCTTCTGTGGGCTCTTCTCTCTTCAGCTCGATCTTCATCAACCAACCATCCTCTTCCACGTTGTTGGAGGAATAAGAAGACATGATCCCTGACTCAACAGATCTGACAAAGAACAGCAAGAAAAGAGAACATGGGATTTCTCCATGATACGGTGATCAACAGGTTCGGGAAGTATATATAGATTTTTTTTTATCTTGGGGGCCAAGCAAACGGAAGAAAAACGGAGTCCGAAAGGTGTCCCAGGTGGGCACAACCCACCTGGGCGCGCCAGGGAAGCCGTGCCTGACGCGCCCTGGTGTCTTGTGCCCACCAGGGTACGCTTCCTGGAAGTTTCTTATTTTCCTATTTTTCTAAATATTTGATGTCTCCAACGTATCTATAATTTTTTATTGTTCCATGCTATTATATTATCTGTTTTGGATGTTTAATGGGCTTTAATATACCTTTTTATACTATTTTTGGGACTAACCTACTAACCAAAGGCCCACTGCAAATTGCTGTTTTTTTGCCTATTTCAGTGTTTCGTAGAAAAGGAATATCAAACGGAATCCAAACGGAATGAAACCTTCGGGAGAGTTATTTTTGGAACAAACGTGATCCAGGACACTTGGAGTGGACGTTAAGAAAGAAGCGAGGAGGCCACGAGGAAGGAGGGCGCACCCAGGGGGGTAGGCGCGCCCCCCATCCTCGTGGGCCCCTCGAAGCTCCACCGACGTACTTCTTCCTCCTATATATACCCATATCCCCCGAAAACATCCAGGAGCACCACGAAACCCTATTTCCACTACCGCAACCTTCTGTACCCGTGATATCCCATCTTGGGGCCTTTTTCGGCGCTCCGCCGGAGGGGGAATCGATCATGGAGGGCTTCTACATCAACACCATAGCCTCTCCGATAATGTGTGAGTAGTTTACCATAGACCTTCGGGTCCATAGTTATTAGCTAGATGGCTTCTTCTCTCTCTTTGGATCTAAATACAAAGTTCTCCTCGATTCTCTTGGAGATCTATTCGATGTAATTCTTTTTGTGGTGTGTTTGTCGAGATCCGATGAATTGTGGGTTGATGATCAAGATTATCTATGAATAATATTTGATTCTTCTCTGAATTCTTTTATGTATGATTGGTTATATTTTCAAGTCTCTTCGAATTATCAGTTTGGTTTGGCCTACTAGATTGATCTTTCTTGCAATGGGAGAAGTGCTTAGCTTTGGGTTCAATCTTGCGGTGTCCTTTCCCAGTGACAGCAGGGGCAGCAAGGCACGTATTGTATTGTTGCCATCGAGGATAAAACGATGGGGTTTATATCATATTTCTTGAGTTTATCCCTCTACATCATGTCATCTTGCCTAATGTGTTGCTCTATTCATATGAACTTAATACTCTAGATGCATGCTGGATAGCGGTCGATGTGTGGAGTAATAGTAGTAGATCCAGAATCATTTCAGTTTACTTGTCACGGACGTGATGCCTATATACATGATCATTCCTAGATATTCTCATAACTATGCGCTTTTCTATCAATTGCTCGACAGTAATTTGTTCACCCACCATAGAATTTGCTATCTTGAGAGAATCCACTAGTGAAACCTATGGCCCCTGGGTCTATCTTCCATCATATTATTTTCCTATCTACTTGCTATTTCCATAGTTGTTTATTTTGCAATCTATACAATAAAAATACCAAAAATATTTATCTTATTATCTCTATCAGATCTCACTTTCATAAGTGACCGTGAAGGGATTGACAACCCCTTTATTGCATTGGTTGCGAGGTTCTTGTTTGTTTGTGCAGGTACTAGGGACTTGCGTGTTACCTCCTACTGGATTGATACCTTCGTTCTCAAAACTGAGGGAAATACTTATGCTACTTTTCTGCATCACCCTTTCCTCTTCAAGGGAAAACCAACGCAAGCTCAAGAGGTAGCAATATTCCAAAACTGACAAAAAATATTTTTGCGAATTTTTCGGAGTCCGTTTACTTACCGTATCATGCACCTCCTTATTTTCATGATTCTGAAGTGTTCCAGAAGGACTCTTTTATGTGTTCTTCCGGTGTCAAAGTTTGGATAATATTACTTTCAACATTAATGGGCGTACCTGAGATATAATATTTTATTCATTGCTCATTGACAACCTTCGGGTTAGTACCTTCGGCATTATTTATTTTGATGGCTCCAGACCGATAAACCTCCTCGATAACGTAGGGGCCTTCCCATTTTGAGAGGAGTTTTCCTGCAAAGAATCTGAAATGAGAGTTGTACAAAAGAACATATTCTCCAACTTTAAACTCAAGCTATTGGATTCTTTTGTCATGCCATCTTTTAAATTTTTCTTTGAATAATTTTGCATTTTCATAAGCTTGGGTTCTCCATTCATCTAATGAGCTAATATCAAAGAACCTCTTTTCACCAGCAAGTTTGAAATAATAATTGAGTTCTTTGATCGCCCAATATGCTTTATGTTCTAACTCAAGAGGCAAATGACAAGCTTTTCCATAAGCCATTTTATAAGGAGACATACCCATAGGATTTTTATATGATGTTCTATAAGCCCAAAGTTCATCGTCTAATTTCTTAGACCAATTCTTCCTAGACCTATTGATAGTATTTTGCAAAATTAATTTTATATCTCTATTGCTAAGTTCAACTTGACCACTAGACTAAGGATGATAAGGTGATGCAATTCTATGGTTAACAACATACTTGGCAAGCATTTTACGGAAAGCACCATGAATAAAGTGTGAACCACCATCAGCCATTAAATATCTAGGGAGTCCAAACCTTGGGAAAATAACTTCCTTAAGCATTTTAATAGAGGTGTTGTGATCAGCACTACTGGTTGGAATAGCTTCTACCCATTTAGTAACATAATCAACAGCAACCAAAATATGTGTATACCCATTAGAGGAAGGAAAAGGTCCCATGTAATCAAATCCCCAAACATCAAATGATTCAACAGCAAGTGAATAATTCATAGGCATTTCTTGACACTTACCTATATTACCTATTCTTTGACAATCATCACAAGATAAGATGAACTTACGGGCATCCTTGAAGAGAGTAGGCCAATAAAATCCAGATTGCAATACCTTGTGAGCAGTTCTATCTCTAGCATGATGCCCTCCATAAACTTCGGAGTGACATTTCTGTAGGATTTGTCCATGTTCATGCTCAGGTACACAACATCTAATAATACCATCTACTCCTTCTTTATAAGGATGTGGGTCATCCCAAAAGTAATGTCTTAAATCATAGAAGATTTTTTTCATTTGTTGGTATGTAAAGCTAGGTGGTAAATATTTAGCAACAATGTAATTAGCATAATCAGCATACCAAGGAGTACTATGAGCAACATTTATTGCAGCTAACTGCTCATCAAGAAAACTATCATCAATAGGAAGTGGGTCATCAGGCACATTTTCAAGCCTATACAAGTTATCAGCTACGGGGTTCTCAGCTCCTTTTCTATCGATGATATGTAAATCAAATTCTTGTAACAAGAGAACCCATCGAATAAGTATAGGTTTAGCATCTTTCTTTTCCATAAGATATTTAATAGCAGCATGATCGGTGTGAACAATTACTTTGGAATCAACAATATAAGGTCTAAATTTATCACAAGCAAACACCACCGCTAAGAATTCCTTTTCAGTAGTAGCATAGTTTCATTGAGCACTGTGTAGAGTTTTACTAGCATAATGAATAACATTCAGTTTCTTGTCAACTCTTTGTCCTAGAACAGCACCAACAGCATAGTCACTAGCATCACACATAATTTCAAAAGGCAAGTTCCAATTAAGTGGTTGAACAATAGGTGCAGAAATTAAGGCTTTCTTAAGTGTTTCAAAGGCTTCTAAACAATCATCATCAAAAACAAAAGGAATATACTTTTGCAAAATATTCTTAAGAGGCCTAGAAATTTTAGAAAAGTCTTTGATAAATCTCCTATAGAAACCAGCATGACCTAAGAAACTACGAATACCTTTTGTATCTTTATGACATGGCATTTTCTCAATTGCATCAACCTTAGCTTTGTCCACTTCAATACCTCTTTCAGAAATTTTATGACCCAATACAATGGCTTCATTAACCATAAAGTGGCACTTCTCCCAATTCAAGACAAGATTTGTTTGTTCACATCTCTGCGGAACTCGATCAAGATTGCTTAAACAATCATCAAAAGACTTCCCATAAACAGAGAAGTCATCCATGAAAACCTCAATGATACGTCTCCAATGTATATATAATTTTTGATTGTTCCATGCTGTTTTATTATCAATCTTGGATGTTTTATAATCATTTTATATCTTTTTTTGGTACTAACCTATTGACATAGTGCCAAGTGCTACTTGCTGTTTTTTCCATGTTTTTACATCGCAGAAAATCAATATCATACCCAAAAATCCCAGAACCCTAGGGGAGTCAACGAAATATTCATCCAGCCACCGCAGAGTCCAGAACCACCAGATGTAATCTAGACACCATCACGGAGGGGTTCACCACTTCCATTGGTGCCTCTCTGATGATGCGTGAGTAGTTCTTTGTGACCTTTGGGTTCGTAGTTACTAGCTAGATGGCTTCATCTCTCTCTTGATTCTCAATACAATGGTCTCTTGGAGATCCATATGATGTAACTCTTTTGCGGTGTGTTTGTTGGGATCGATGAACTTTGAGTTTATGATCAAATCTATCTTTTTATATCCATGAAAGAATTTGAGTTTCTTTGATCTCCTTTATGCATGATCTCTTATAGCCTCATATTTCTTCTCCGATATTTGGGTTTTGTTTGGCCAACTTGATCTATTTATCTTGCAATGGGAAGAGGTGCCCGGTAGTGGGTTCGATCTTACGGTGCTTGATCCCAGTGACAGAAAGGGAACCGACACGTATGTATCGTTGCTACTAAGGATAAAAAGATGGGATCTATATCTACCGCCATAGATAAATGGACCTTGTCTACATCATGTCATTGTTCTTATTGCATTACTCCGTTTTCTCATGAACTTAATACACTAGATGCATGCTGGATAGCGATCGATGTGTGGAGTAATAGTAGTAGATGCAGGCAGGAGTCGGTCTACTAATCTTGGACGTGATGCCTATGTAATGATCATTTCCTGGATATCGTCATAATTATTTGAGGTTCTATCAATTGCCCAACATTAATTTTTTTACCCACCGTTTGCTATTTTTCTCCTAAGAAGCCACTAGTGAAACCTACAGCCCCCGGGTCTTCTTTCTCATATATTTGCCTTTGCGATCTACTTTTCTCTTGCATTTATTTTCACATCTATTAAACCAAAAATACAAAAATACTTTGTTGCACTTTATTTTATTTGCGATCTATTTATTCAATCTATCACAACTTTCTCCCGTCCATGCACCGTTTGAGGCGCTGTTACCCGAAAGGGATTGACAACCCCTTTAACATGTGTGTTGCGAGTGGTTGTTATTTGTGTGTAGGGGATGTTTATGTTGTGATAACCTCGGTTTCATATCTGAGGGAAATACCTACCACCGTTTTGCTGCATCATCCCTTCCTCTTTGGGGAAATACCGATGTAGCTTCAAGCAACATCACTCAATAATCTTTTCACAAAAGTCAGAGAATATATCAGTCATACATCTTTGAAAAGTAGCAGGTGCATTACATAAACTGAAAGGCATACGTATATAAGCATAGGTTCCAAAGGGACAAGTAAAACTGGTCTTTTCTTGATCAGGTTGAGAAATAGGTATTTGTGAAAAACCAGAATATCCATCAAGGAAGCAAAAATGTGTGTGCTTAGATAATCTTTCGAGCATTTGATCAATAGAAGGCAGAGGGTAATGATGTTTTCTAGTTGCTTTGTTTAATTTTCTAAAATCAACTACCATTCTATAGCCTGTAACAATTCTTTGTGGAATAAGTTCATTCTTATCATTAGGAACAACAATAATACCTCCTTTCTTAGGGACACAATGAACAGGACTTACCCATCTACTATCAGCTATGGGATAGATTATACCTGCTTCCAGAAGTTTTAAGATTTCTATTCTTAACACTTCCTTCATTTTTGGATTTAACCGACGTTGGTGGTCAACAACGGGTTTAGCATCAGGTTACATATTAATCTTGTGCTGACATAGAGTGGGACTAATGCCCTTTAAATCATCAAGACTATATCCAATAGCAGCTTGGTGCTTCCTTAGAACTTTCAATAATCTTTCTTCTTCATGTTCTGAAAGGTTAGCACTAATAATAACATGATATATCTTCTTTTCATCAATATAAGCATATTTCAAAGTGTCTGGCAATTGTTTTAATTCAAACATAGGATCACCTTTAGGTGGAGGAGGACCTCCTAGAGTTTCAATAGGCTAATTGTGTTTAAGCAGAGGACGTTGTTCAAAGAAAATCTTATCTATTTCATTTCTTTCATGCATATGTAAATCATTTTCGTGGTCTAGCAAATATTGTTCTAATGGATCAGTAGGAGGCACAACAATAGAAGCAAGACCAATAAATTCATCTCTACTGGGCAATTCTTTTTCATGATGCTTTCTACTAAACTTGGAAAAATTAAACTCATGAGACTCATCACCAAAACTAACACTGACAATTCGCTTCTTAGAGTCAATTTTAGCATTAATGGTGTTCAAGAAAGGTCTACCAAAGATAATGGAACAAAAGTCATATTGTGGGGAACCAAGAACAAGAAAATCAGTAGGGTATTTTATTTTCCCACAAAAGACTTCAACATCTCTAACAATCCCAATCGGTGATATAGTGTCTCTATTAGCAAGTTTAATAGTAACATCTATGTCTTCTATCTCTGCGGGTGCTATGTCATTCATAATTTCTTGATATAAGGTTTAAGGAATAGCACTCACACTAGCACCTATGTCACATAAACCATGATAACAGTGATCTCCTATTTTAATTGAGACAATGGGCATGCCAACAACAGGTCTATGTTTATCCCTTTTACCGGGTTTGGCAATTCTAGCAGCTTCTTCACAAAAGTAAATAACAAGCCCATCCATATCTTCTTCCAAGAGATCTTTAACCATAGAATACTAGGTTCTACTTTAATTTGTTCATCGGGTTTAGGTGTTCTAATACAGATTTTGTTGACCACAGTTGAAACTCTAGCGTTTTCCTTTATCCTAACAGGGAAAGGTGGTTTCTCAATATAAGCAGAAGGAACAACTGGATCAACATTATAAAGTATAGTTTCTTCTTTAACTGGCACATGTTCTTTGATTTCTTCTTTAATAGGTGGGTGATATTTAAACCACTTCTCCTTAGGGAGATCAACATGAGTAGCAAATGATTCACAAAAGGAGGCCACTGTCTCAGAGTCAAGTCCATAATTAGTGCTAAACTTTTGAAAAGTATCGGTATCCATAAAAGATTTAACACAATCATAGTTAAGTTTAATACCTAACTCTTTACCTTCGTCGAGTTCCCAATCTTCAGAGTTGTGTTTAATTATTTACAAAAGATCCCACCGGAATTCAATAGTCTTCTTCATAAAAGAACCAGCACAAGAGGTATCGAGCATGGTTTGATCATTACGAGAAAGCCAAGCATAAAAGTTCTGGATAATAATTTTTCTTGAGAGCTCATGATTGGGGCATGAATGTAACATTGACTTAAGCCTCACCCAAGCTAGAGCGACACTTTCTCCTTCACGAGGCCAAAAATTATATATATATAATTCCGATCACGATGAACTAGATGCATAGGATAACTTTTTTGATGTAACTCCAATTTCAAACGATTCTAATTCCAAGATCCAATATCATCGCATAGCCTATACCATGCCAATGCTTTTCCCTACAAAGATAAAGGGAAGACCTTTTTCATAACTTATCTCCGGGTAAACCTGCCAGCTTGAACAATCCACAAATTTGTTCTACATATATCAAGGGCATATCAGGATGTTCGGTTCCATCTCATGCATAAGGATTAGCTAGCAGTTGTTCTATCATACCCGAAGGAATTTCATATTCAATATTTTCAGTAGGTGTAGTAGGTTGAGGGGTAGCTAATTGTGGTTCCGATCGAGGTGAAGATACCCCGAACAAACCCCTCAGAGGATTGTTTTCCATAGTAACAAGTGACAATAAATTTCAGCACACTATATAAATGTTTCCTTACCAAAGGCGCTTCACTCCCCGGCAAGGGCGCCAGAAAATAGCCTTGATGACCCACAAGTATAGGGGATCAATTGTAGCTCTTTTCGATAAGTAAGAGTGTCGAACCCAAAGAGGAGCAGAAGGAAATGACAAGTGGTTTTTAGCAAGGTAATGTCTGCAAGTGCTAAAATTGTAAGTAATAGAGTAGTTTGATAGCAAGGTAATTTGTAACGAGCAAGTAACGATAGTAGTAAAAAAAGTGCAGCAAGGTAGCCAAATCCTTTTGAGACAAAGGAAAGGCCAAAATAGTCTCTTATGATAAGCAAAGCGTTCTTGAGGGTACACGTGATTTTTCATCTAGTCACTTTCATCATGCTGGCTTAATTCGTGTTTGGTACGTTGATAATTTGATATGTGGGTGGACCGGTGCTTAGGTGTTGTTCTTACTTGAACAAACCTCCTACTTATGATCAAACCTCCCGCAAGCATCCGCAACTATGAGAAAAGTATTAAGAATAAATTCTAACCATAGCATTAAACTTTTGGATCCAATCGGTCCCTTACGGAATAGCGCATAAACTGGGGTTTAAGCTTTTGTCACTCTCGCAACCATCATCTAATTGCTACTCCACAATGCATTCCCTTAGGCCCAAATATGGTGAAGTGTCATGTAGTCGACGTTCACATGACACCACTAAGGGAATCACAACATGCATACTATCAAAATATCGAACACATATCAAGTTCACATGATTACTTGCAACATGATTTCTCCCATGACCTCAAGAACAAAAGTAACTACTCACAAATGATAATCATGCTCAAGATCAGAGGGGTATTAAATAGCGTATTGGATATGAACATATAATCTTCCACCAAATAAACCATATAGTAATCAACTACAAGATGTAATCAAAACTACTAGTCACCCACAAGCACCAATCTATAGTTCTGGTAACAAGATTGAACACAAGAGATGAACTAGGGTTTGAGAGGAGATGGTGATGTTGAAGATGCTGATGCTGATGGAGATTGCCCTCCCCAAGATGGAGAGTTGTTGGTGATGATGATGAGATGATTTCCCCCTCCGGGAGGGAAGTTCCCCCGGCGGAATCACTCCACCGGAGGGCAAAAGTGCTCCTGCCCAAGTTCCGCCTCGAGACGGCGGTGCTCCATCCCAAAAGTCCTCTCCTCATTTTTTCTAGGTCAAAATGACTTATATACCAGAAGATTGGCACCAGAGGTGGGCCTGGGTGAGCACAACCCACCAGGGCGTGCCTGGGCTCCATGGCGTGCCCAGGTTGGTTGTGCCCACCTGGTGGGCCCCATCTAGTAGTTATTTGCTGCAATATTATTCATATATTTGATAAAAATCTCCGTGAAGTTTCAGCTTGTTTGGAGTTGTGCAGAATAGGTGGCCTGACGTAGCTTTTCCAGGTCCAGATTTCCAGCCACCTGAATTCTTCCTCTTTGTGTATACCTTGCATATTATGAGAGAAAAGGTATTAGAATTACTCCAAAAAGCATTATTATGGATAAAAACATCATAAAAAGGAGTAGGAAAACATGATGCAAAATGGACATATCAGTGGTGTCGACGACAGGCCTGGCAAGGTGGATGCTTCAGTACCTGCTCTGAAGATGGATCAGTGGAAGAAGGTGGTGACAGCCTCTGTAGCATATGCGCATGTGGTGCTCGCTGAGAGTGCGTCGGACCGGTGTGTGACCCAGACCCGACAATTCGACTTGGTTGTGTTGGGGAGTTTAGCATGCAATTTCAAAAAAATTCCTACGATCACGTAAGATCTATCTAGGAGATGTACAACAACGAGAGGGGGAGAGTGTGTCCACGTACCCTCGTAGACTGAAAGTGGAAGCGTTAGGTTAACGCGGTTGATGTAGTCGAACGTCTTCATGATCCAACCGATCTAGTACCGAACGTACATCACCTCTAAGTCCAGCACACGTTCAGTTCAATGACGTCCCTTGAACTCTTGATCCAACAGAGGGTCGAGGGAGAGTTTCGTCAGCACGACAGCGTGGTGACAGTGATGGTGATGTGATCCGTGCAGGACTTCGCCTAAGCACTACGACGCTATGACCGGAGGAATAAACTATGGAGGGGGGCACCGCACACGGCTAAGAGAAAAACTATTGTGCTATGGGGTGCCCCTACCCCCGTATATAAAGGAGGAGGGGAGGACGCCGTCGGCCTAGAGGGGGTGCGCCATGGGGGGAAACCGAATAGGACTCCAAGTCCTATTCGGCGCCCCTTCCTTTCTTATGGAGGGGGAAACGAGAAGGGAGAGGGAGGGGGAGAAGGAAAGGGGGCACACCCCCTCCCCTAGTCCAATTCGGACTCCCCATGGGAGGGGGCGCGACCACCCCTTGTGGGCTGCCTCCTCTCTCCCCTATGGCCTATGTAGGCCCATTACTTCCCCGGGGGTTCCGGTAACCCCTCGGTGCTCCGAAAAATACCCGAACCACTCCGAAACCATTCCGATGTCTGAATACCATCTTCTTCCAATATATCAATATTTACCTCTCGACCATTTCGACACTCCTCGTCATATCCGTGATCTCATCCGGGACTCCGAACAATCTTCGGTCACCAAAACACATAACTCATAATACAAATCGTTATCGAACGTTAAGTGTGCGGACCCTACGGGTTCGAGAACTATGTAGACATGACCGAGACACATCACCGATCAATAACAAATAACAAAACCTGGATGCTCATATTGGTTCCTACATATTCTACAAAGATCTTTATCGGTCAAACCGCAATGACAACATATGTTATTCCCTTTGTCATCGGTATGTTACTTGCCCGAGATTCGATCGTCGATATCTTTATACCTAGTTCAATCTCGTTATCGGCAAGTCTCTTTGCTAGTTCAGTAATGCATCATCACGTAACTCTCATTAGTCACATTTCTTGCAACGCTTGTCATGATGTGCATTACCGAGAGGGCCCAGAGATACCTCTCCGATACTCGGAGTGACAAATCCTAATCTCGATCTATGCTAACCTAACAAACACCTTAGGAGACACATTTAGAGCATCTTTATAATCACCCAGTTATGTTGTGACGTTTGATAGCACACAAGGTGTTCCTCCGGTATTCGGGAGTTGCATAATCTCATAGTCAAAGGAATATGTATAAGTCATGAAGAAAGCAATAGAAATAAAACTAAACGGTCATTATGCTAAGCTAACGAATGGGTCTTGCCCATCACATCATTCTCCTAATGATGTGATCACATTCATCTAATGAAAACACATGTCTATGGTCAGGAAACTTAACCATCTTTGATTAACAAGCTAGTCAAGTAGAGGCATACTAGGGACACTTTGTTTTGTCTATGTATTCACACATGTATCAAGTTTCCAGTTAATACAATTCTAGCATGAATAATAAACATTTATCATGATATAAGGAAATATAAATAACAAATTTATTATTGCCTCTAGGGCATATTTACTTCAGTCTCCCACTTGCACTAGAGTCAATAATCTAGATTACATTGTAATGATTCTAACACCCATGGAGTCTTGGTGCTGATCATGTTTTGCTCATGGAAGAGGCTTAGTCAACGGGTCTGCAACATTCATATCCGTATGTATTTTGCAAATCTCTATGTCTCCCTCCTTGACTTGATCGCGAATGGAGTTGAAGCGTCTCTTGATGTGTTTGGTTCTCTTGTTAAATCTGGATTCCTTTGCTAAGGCAATTGCTCCAGTATTGTCACAAAAGACTTTCATTGGACCCGATGCACTAGGTATTACACCTAGATCGGATGTGAACTCCTTCACCCAAACTCCTTCATTTGCTGCTTCCGAAGCAGCTATGTATTCCGCTTCACACGTAGATCCCGCCATGACGCTTTGCTTGGAACCTCACCAACTGACTGCTCCTCCATTCAATAAAAACACATATCCGGTTTGTGACTTAGAGTCATCCAGATCAGTGCCAAAGCTTGCATCGACGTAACCGTTTACGACGAGCTCTTTGTCACCTCCATATACGAGAAACATATCCTTAGTCATTTTCATGTATTTCAGGATGTTCTTGACTGTTGTCCAGTGATCCACTCTTGGATTACTTTGGTACCTCCCAGCTAAACTAATAGCAAGGCACACATCAGGTATGGTACACAGCATTGTATACATGATACAAGCCTCACACGTAGATCCGCCCACGACGCTTTGCTTGGAACTGCACCAACTGATAGCTCCACCATTTAATATAAGTACGTATTTGGTTTGCGACTTAGAGTCATCTGGATCAGTGTCAAAGCTAGCATCTAGCATCGACATAACCATTTCCGACAAGCTCTTTGTCACCTCCATAAACGAGAAACATATCCTTAGTCCTTTTCAGGTATTTCAGGATGTTCTTGACCGCTGTCCAGTGATCCACTCCTGGATTACTTTGGTACCTCCCTGCTAAACTTATAGCAAGGCACACATCAGGTCTATTACATAGCATTGTATACATGATAGAACATATGGATGAAGCATAGGGAATGACTTCCATTTTATCTCTATCTTCTGAAGTGGTCGGGCATTTAGTCTGACTCAACTTCACACCTTGTAACACAGGCAAGAACCCTTTCTTTGACTGGTCCATTTTGAACTTCTTCAAAACTTTATCAAGGTATGTGCTTTGTGAAAGTCCAATTAAGCGTCTTGATCTATCTCTATAGATCTTGATGCCCGATATATAAGCAGCTTCACCGAGGTCTTTTATTGAAAAATTATTATTCAAGTATCCTTTTATGCTATCCAGAAATTCTATATCATTTCCAATCAAGAATATGTCATCCACATATAATATTAGAAATGCTACATCGCTCCCACTAACTTTCTTGTAAATACAAGCTTCTCCAAAATTCTGTATAAAACCCTATGCTTTGATCACACTATCAAAGTGTATATTCCATCTCTGAGAGGCTTGCACCAGTCCATAAATGGATAGCTGGAGCTTGCACACTTTGTTAGCACCTTTAGGATCGACAAAAACCTTCTGGTTGCATCATATACAACTCTTTAAGAAATCCATTAAGGAATGCAGTTTTGACGTCCATTTTCCAAATTTCATAATCATAAAATGCGATAATTGCTAACACGATTCGGACAGACTTAAGCATCCATACGGGTGAGAAGGTCTCATCGTAGTCAACTCCTTGAACTTGTCAAAAACCATTCGCAACAAGTTGAGCTTTGTAGACAGTAACATTACCATCAACGTCAGTCTTCTTCTTGAAGATCCATTTATTTTCTATGGCTTACCGATCATCGGGAAAATCAACCAAAGTCCACACTTTGTTCTCATACATGGATCCCATCTCAGATTTCATGGCCTCAAGCCATTTCACGGAATCTAGGCTCATCATCGCTTCCTCATAGTTCGTAGGTTCGGCATGGTCTAGTAACATGACTTCCAGAACAGGATTACCGTACCACTCTAGTGCAGAACGTACTCTGGTTGACCTATGAGGTTCATTAGTAACTTGATCTAAAGTTCCATGATCATCATCATTAGCTTCCTCACTAATTGGTGTAGGCATCACTGGAACTGATTTCTGTGATGAACCACTTTCCAATTCGAGAGAAGGTATAACTACCTCATATACTTTCCTCCCACTCACTTCTTTCGAGAGAAACTCCTTCTCTAGAAAGGATCCATTCTTAGCAACAAATTTTTTGCCTTCGGATCTGTGATAGAAGGTGTACCCAACAGTTTCTTTTGGGTATCCTATGAAGACACATTTCTCTGATTTGGTTTCGAGCTTATCAGGCTGAAGCTTTTTCACATAAGCATCGCAACCCCAAACTTTAAGAAACGACATCTTAGGTTTCTTGCTAAACCATAGTTCATATGGTGTCGTCTCAATGGATTTAGATGGTGCCCTATTTAACGTGAATGCAGCTGTCTCTAAAGCATAACCCCAAAACGATAGTGGTAAATCGGTAAGAGACATCATAGATCGCACCATATCTAATAAAGTACGGTTACGGTGTTCGGACACACCATTACGCTATGGTGTTCCAGGTGGCGTGAGTTGCGAAACTATTCCACATTGTTTCAAATGAAGACCAAACTCGTAACTCAAATATTTGCCTCCGTGATGTGATTGTAGAAACTTTATTTTCTTGTTACGATGATTTTCTACTTCACTCTGAAATTCTTTAAACTTTTCAAATGTTTCAGCCTTATGTTTCATTAAGTAGATATACCCATACCTTCTGAAATCATCTGTGAAGGTTAGAACATAACTATACCCGCCGCGAGCCTCAACACTCATCGGACCGCATACATCAGTATGTATTATTTCCAATAAGTCAGTGGCTCGCTCCATTGTTCTGGAGAATGGAGTTTTAGTCATCTTGCCCATGAGGCATGGTTCGCAAGCATCAAGTGATTCCAAAAGCCCATCAACATGGAGTTTCTTCATGCGCTTTACACCAATATGACCTAAACGGCAGTGCCACAAATAAGTTGCACTATCATTATTAACTTTGCATCTTTTGGCTTCAATATTATGAATATGTGTATCACTACGGCCGAGATTCAACAAAAATAGACCACTCATCAAGGGTGCATGACCATAAAAGATTTTACTCATATAAATAGAACAACAGTTATTCTCTGATTTAAATGAATAACTGTCTCGCGTCAAACAAGATCCACATATAATGTTCATGCTCAACGCTGGTACCAAATAACAATTGTTCAGGTCTAAAACTAACCCCGAAGGTAGATGTAGAGGTAGCGTTCCGATGACAATCACATTGACCTTGGAACCATTTCGGACGTGCATCGTCACCTTGTCCTTAGCCAATCTTAATTTAATCCGTAGCCCCTATTTCGATTTGCAAATATGAGCAATAGAAACAGTATCAAATACCCATGCGCTACTATGAGCATTAGTAAGGTACACATCAATAACATGTATATCAAATATACCTTTCACTTTGCCATCCTTCTTATCCGCCAAATACTTGGATTCTGCTTCTAGTGACCAGTCCCTTTGCACTAGAAGCACTCAGTTTCAAGCTTAGGTCCAGACTTGGGCTTCTTCCCGGGAGCAGCAACTTGCTTGCTATTCTTCTTGAAGTTCACCTTCTTACCTTTGCCCTTTTTCTTGAAACTAGTGGTCTTGTTAACCATCAACACTTGATGCTCCTTCTTGATTTCTACCTCTGCAGCCTTAAGCATTGCGAAGAGCCCATGAATTGTCTTTTCCATCCCTTGCATATTATAGTTCATCACGAAGCCTTTATAGCTTGGTGGCTGTGATTGAAGAACTCTGTCAATAACACTATCATCTGAAAGATTAACTCCTAGTTGAGTCAAGTGGTTATGGTACCCAGACATTTTGATTATATGTTCACTGACAGAACTGTTCTCCTCCATCTTGCAGTTATAGAACTTATTGGAGAATTCATATCTCTCAACTCGGGCATTTGCTTGAAATATTAACTTCAACTCCTGGAACATCTCATATGCTCCATGACGTTCAATATGTCTTTGAAGTCTCGATTCTAAGACGTAAAGCATGGCACACTGAATTATCGAGTAGTCATCAGCTTTAGCTTGCCAGACGTTCATAACGTCCAGAGTTGCTCCTGCAGCAGGCCTTGCACCTAGCGGTGCTTCAAGGACATAATTCTTTTGTGCAGCAATGAGGATAATCCTCAAGTTACAGACCTAGTCTGTGTAGTTGCTACCATCATCTTTCAACTTAGCTTTCTCTAGGAACGCATTAAAATTCAAGGGAATGGTAGCACGGTCCATTGATCTACAACAACATAGATATGCAAAAACTATTAGGACTAAGTTCATGATAAATTTAATAAGTTCAATTAATCATATTACTAAAGAACTCCCACTTAGATAGACATCCCTCGAGTCGTGTAAATGATCACGTGATCCATATCAACTAAATCATGTCCGATCATCACGTGAGATGTAGTAGTTCTCAATGGTGAACATCTCTATGTTGATCATATCTGCTATATGATTCATGTTTGACCTTTCGATCTCAGTGATCCGAGGCCATGTGTGTACATGCTAGGCTCGTTAAGTTTAACCTGAGTATTCTACATGTGGAAAACTGTCTTACACCCGTTGCATGTGAACGTGGAGCTTATCACACCCGATCATCACATGGTGTCTCGGCACGACAAACGTAGCAACGGTGCATACTCAGGGAGAACACTTATACACTGGTACGTGTCGGGGCTAAACAAACGGGTTTTAACCCCTTTCCGCGATGGCATTCGGAGCCGGCGCCAAGTGAGTGTGGGCGATAGGGGGGTCCTTCCCACATGATCCAGAAACCGTCAGGGATATGCCCTCTTGGCACACACGCTCGGCAAAATGAGGTCGTGTGCGACCGGCGAGCACTCAAATACATAAATACGTACAGTAGTGCTAAAAAATACAATTATATAGGCGAAATCATTTTCGGTTGTAAGTACATCTCACACAGTCAGTCACCGCTAAACGTTTCCGTTCGTATATACATCCCACACAGTCACTCCAAGGAAAATGTTTGCACAATGTGGCGTAACGCAAACAGTTTTCAAGAGAATGTCATGTGTGATTGTTCATTGATCCAACACAGTTTATTCCTAGAAACTGTGTGTGTTGCCTGAGGTCATCGCCCACAGTGTTTTCTCAATAACCGTTTGCAATAGGAAAACCCAATTAGCAAGCTAATTGGCTAATTAGCGGGGTAATTGCCCTATTATTAATAATCCATTTACTATTCTAATTGACATTCATATTAAGCACATGATATATTCCATTTCCATATTAAGGAAGAAGGATTTCATAATTGAAATACATCGGAGTACAACATGATGTAGCTTCAGCACTCAGCTACCCCACTGCACAACTACACCAGCAACAAGTTTCACATGCAACATCTAGAACCTTTCTAAATTAGCATCATAGACGGTACATAGAGAGATGCATCTCATCTGGAAAACTGCTGAAGTGGAAGGCGAATATTGAGCCTTCATTCATGTTGAAGGTCTTTGCAACTTTAGGCTAGTGCATGTGGATGATTGACCATCCATCCTTCGACCTCTTCAGGAACACTTCAATATTGAACCATGGGTGTTGTATGAAAACTTTCCTTGCCTCCTGACCATAGAGGTGGTTTGAGAGGTAATCATCAGTGAACCCTGAAAACAAGGATGTGCATAAATATCGTCTCTATATTGGAAGTGGGGCAAAGGAATAAAAAAAGGCAAGGTATAATAGTTAGTACCATCTTGTAAACCTCAGTGCTTCCCATTGTTTCCTTGTAACACATATAAGGTAGTTAGTCATCAGGTTAAGTAAGGGTTTGCATGCTATCAGTAAAATATGTTGATGGAAAATAAGCACATTGCAGATTCATCAGATTAATTCAAGCCACATGGAAAACCCATTTATCCAAACCAAACATGATTAAGAACTAGTTAATATAGCACTTGTATATGTTTCTCATGTATTAGGTGCAGCCAAATTTGATTTATTCCTCACATGGTATACAATAAGAGAATGCGGCCATAGCAACTGAACATCGCATTGCAAAATTGAACCAAGCAGTTAACTAAACACCACAATAAATGAACCAAATGTTAACTGAGCACCACATTGCACAATATAACGTACTCCTAATAGAAGATCAGACAGTTAACCAAACCAAGCATGCTTAACAACTTGGAAATATAGCAATTGTATTTGTTTCTCATGTATTTTGTACAGCCAAATTCGATTTATTTCTCACATGGTATACAATAACAGAATGTAGCCACAACAATTGAACATCGCATTGCAGAATTGAACCAAGCAGTTAACTAAACACCACAACAAATGAACCAAATGTTAACTGAGCATCACATTGCACAATATAACATACTCGTAATAGAAGATCAGACAGTTAACCAAACCAACCATGCTTAACAACTTAGAAATATTGCACCCTGAAGAATTGAATATCACATTTGTAGAATTGAATCATGCAGTTAACTGAACACCACATTGCACGACATACAGAACATATACACTATAGCAGAAGATTGCATGGTAAAAGTGTTGGGGAACGTAGTAATTTCAAAAAAAATCCTACGCACACGCACGATCATGGTGATGCATAGCAACGAGAGGGGAGAGTGTTGTCCACGTACCCCCGTAGACCGAAAGCGGAAGCGTTATAACAAAGCGGTTGATGTAGTCGTACGTCTTCACGATCCGACCGATCAAGTACCGAACGCACAGCACCTCCGAGTTCTGCACACGTTCAACTCGATGACGTCCCTCGAACTCCGATCTAGCCGAGCTTTGAGGGAGAGTTCCATCAGCACGACAGCATGGTGATGATGATGATGTTCTACCGACGCAGGGCTTCGCCTAAGCACCGCTACGATATGACCGAGGTGGATTATGGTGGAGAGGGGCACCACACGCGGCTAAGAGATCCAAGGGATCAATTGTTGTGTCTTTGGGGTGTCCCTGCCCCCGTATATAAAGGAGTGGAGGAGGGGGAGGGTCGGCCCTCTCTATGGCGCGGCCTAGGGGAGTCCTACTCCCACCGGGAGTAGGATTCCCCCTTTCCTAGTAGAATTAGGAGCCCTTCCAAGTAGTAGGAGTAGGAGGGAAGGAAAGGGAAGGGAAAAGGAGAAGGAAGGAAGGGGCGCCCACGTCTCCGGTCAATAACCAATAGCGGAACCTGGATGCTCATATTGGCTCCTACATATTCTACGAAGATCTTTATCGGTCAAACCGCATAACAACATACGTTGTTCCCTTTGTTATCGGTATGTTACTTGCCCGAGATTCGATCGTCGGTATCTCAATACCTAGTTAAATCTCGTTACCGGCAAGTTTCTTTACTCGTTCCGTAACACATCATCCCGCAACTAACTCATTAGTTGCAATGCTTGCAAGGCTTATAGTGATGTGCATTACCGAGTGGGCCCAGAGATACCTCTCCGACAATCGGAGTGACAAATCCTAATCTCGGAATACGCCAACCCAACAAGTACCTTCGGAGACACCTGTAGAGCACCTTTATAATCACCCAGTTACGTTGTGACGTTTGGTAGCACACAAAGTGTTCCTATAGTAAACGGGAGTTGCATAATCTAATAGTCATAGGAACATGTATAAGTCATGAAGAAAGCAATAGCAACAAACAAAACGATCAAGTGCTATGCTAACGGAATGGGTCAAGTCAATCACATCATTCTCTAATGATGTGATCCCGTTAATCAAATGACAACTCATGTCTATGGCTAGGAAACTTAACCATCTTTGATTCAACGAGCTAGTCAAGTAGAGGCATACTAGTGACATACTGTTTGTCTATGTATTCACACATGTATTATGTTTTCGGTTAATACAATTCTAGCATCAATAATAAACATTTATCATATATAAGGAAATAAATAATAACTTTATTATTGCCTCTAGGGCATATTTCCTTCAAAAAGTAGATAGCACAATTCACTACAATTTGTTAAGGAAAGGCAGTAGCTAGCAAACTGAACATGGGTCCTTATAGTGATCTAATAAGACAAGCTACTCCTCATTGTCGGATATATCGATGACGATTGGCTCCTTGGACATGGAAGAGGGCGAGGCCTCCGCATCGTGGGTGCCCTCGTTGTAGTGGTGAGTTTCCTGAGCCGCGCCGGGCACCAACCTGCTGGCTCTCGAGATGAGGTAAGCACGTGCATGCTGAGAAAACACCTCGCAGTCTTCGTCGAATGCACCGACGGTGACCTCGAGAAAATGGCATGAACTGTCGTTTAAAGAAGCCAAACGCGTTGCGGCATCAGCGCGCGAGGCGTCAATGGTGGCCTCAATGGCGAGGTGCTCCTCCAAGATCTGGGGGTCGGCACGAATGGCAGCCATCGCGACCTCATCCGCGCATGCGGCCGCGATTTGCTTCTTCGCTGCAAATGCTCCTTGAGATCCTGGCTATACTGCGTGCACCATGGCTTAGGCCGCCGCTTATTTGGTGGAGGGGTCGGTGATTTGGGTGGAAGTTGTCACGCTCACGCCAGTGGTCGGGGCATGTGGGATGTGGAAGGAGGAGGAGGATGGGGGTCGGATGTGGATACCTGCCTAGATAGGCGAGGCTGAGCAGCGTGAAGGATGGTCGCCGGCAGGGGTGGGCGTTCGGTATAAACCGAATTTTCAGTTTCTACCGTCCGATCTTTATTCAAATTCGGTTTCCAAAACTAGAAACCGAAAATGCCAACATAAATTAGAAAACCAAAAATTCGATCAACGGACTAATTCGGTAGGGTATTCGGTTAATACCGATTGGACCTTGCATTTGTCGACTATGGTCAGAGTGCACTCTAATATAGCCGCAAGTCTCCATGTTTTCTCAGCAGCCAGGCGATGTGGGACTAAAATCATGCTGGTCGGACGCTCGCACGCCCACTCCTTTTTTAGCGAAGACCGACATGGGCTGGGAGGTCACAAGAAGATTGGGCCTTCATAGTATCACGTATGTGTGGTCAGCCCAAGCGAGTGCAGGCATGCACCTAAAAAAAGAGTGTGGGCACATGTGAGGGCACTGACTCACGAGCGGCCACGCATTGTATACCCTGGCAGCCTTGCTACCTCGTTTCTTTTTTTCATTAGCTACGTGGGCACCAAGAAGCCAAGCTTTCTGCTGTTGATTGAGGTTACTTCGGTGTATGTTTCGGTGAATCGGTATTTAACCGAACCTGCCGAATTTAATTCGATTAATACAACTGGAAACCGAAATTTACTGTAGCAGCAATAAATACCGAAAATTTGGTTTTTCGGTATCAGCTTCGGTTCGGTCTTCGGTTCATCGGTTTTTATGCCCACCCCTAGTCACCGGCGAGGAGACAGCACTACAAGCAAGGAGTGAAGGTTTCAGCTTGGAAAGGAAGGCGGAAACAGGGGAAATGTGGCTTTTGGTAAGGGGGAGGGGCGGGGAGGTAGATATTTCCGCAGAAGCCGAAAATTTGGAATCGCTTCAGCGAAAAAACTGGCACGCAAAGTGTCATTAGACAAGGTCCCTTATTCAGAGCGGGATGTGGACTGTAGCCGTCACACCTTCTCGCGTAAGCCGTATGCGTACTATACTCCGACGATGCTCCAAGATATTTTGTGCTGCATCTCACACAGTTGGTTATAATAAACCGTGTGGGATCTACTTGATTTTTCATCTTGATTTGAATTACATAATGGGGTCACAACGGCCATGGACGGTGTTTGAATTGCTAGACCTTTTATCTGCAATGAACATGCAACTATATGTGTGTCATAAAAGAATTGGAATTATTCAAGGTTCGTCTGGACATTTTTATGATTTAATTGAGTTTTCAATGCATTTATGTGCATAATTCAAATTTGAACTACATGCACATGCTCCAGTGCATATAAATTGGTTGAAAAATCAAATCTTTTGTCCTTGGGTGCATGCTTAGGTTCCATTCAAGATATGGGAATGAATGTCAAACACCCTGCCACCGTCACTCGGCTGCAAACATTGAGATACCTGGTTTTTAGATTCTGGTAAATCCAAAACTCGTCTAAAATTCATGAAACTTGGCATGCTATCCTGGAGCGGCATCAACATGTCGTCGTAAATTTTTTGTCCCATTTGGGGCAGGTTTGGGTATGTGCTTCTCACAAACTAGAGCTTCTCACAACAAGCATGATGGTTTCGGTAGGGAATGCCCCACCTTTGGGGACGAAACGATATCCATTGCCTCTTATTGCTTTCAATTTTTTTCTCGTGTCAACATCGAACAACAGGAGTGTTGTGTTATTTTTTGTGATTTTTCGGGGTTCGTTTGGACATTTTTATGCATTAAGTGAGTTTTCAATGCATTTGTGTGCATAATTCAAATTTGAACTACATGCACATGCTCCAGTGCATATAAATTGGTTGAAAAATCAAATCTTTTGTCCTTGGGTGCATGCTTAGGTCCTATGCAAGAAATGAGAATGGATGTCAAACACCCTGCCACCGTCACTCGGCCGCAAACATTGAGATACCTGGTTTTTAAATTCTAGTAAATCCAAAACTCATCTGAAATTCATGAAACTTGGCATGCTATCATGGAGCGGCATCAACATGTCGTCGTAAATATTTTGTCCCATTTGGGGCAGGTTTGGGTATATGCTTCTCACAAACCAGAGCTTCTCACAACAAGCATGATGGTTTCGGTAGGGAACGCCCCACCTTCGGGGACGAAACGATATCCATTGCCTCTTATTGCTTTCAAAAAATTTCTCGTGTCAACATAGAACAACAGGAGTGTTGTGTTATTTTTTGTGATTTTGGGGGGTTCGTTTGGACATTTTTTTGCATTAAGTGAGTTTTCAACGCATTTATGTGCATAATTCAAATTTGAACTACATGCACATGCTCCAGTGCATATAAATTGGTTGAAAAATTAAATATGTGTCCTTGGCTGCATGCTTAGGTCTCATGCAAGAAATGGGAATGAATGTCAAACACCCTGCCACCGTCACTCGGCCGCAAACATTGAGATACCTTGTTTTTAAATTTGAGTAAATCCAAAACTCGTCTGAAATTCATGAAACTTGGCATGCTATCATGGAGTGGCATCAACATGCCATGGTAATATTTTTGTCCCATTTGGTGTAGGTTTGGGTATATGCTTCTCAGAAACCAGAGCTTCTCACAACAAGCATGATGGTTTCGATAGGGAATGTCCCACCTTTGGGGACGAAACGATATCCATTGCCTCTTATTGCTTTCATTTTTTTTCTCGTGTCAATATAGAACAACAGGAGTGTTGTGTCAATTTTTGTGATTTTTCGGGATTCGTTTGGACATTTTTATGCATTAACTGAGTTTCAATGCATTTATGTGCATAATTCAAATTTGAACTACATGTGCATGCTCCAATGCATATAAATTGGTTGAAAAATCAAATCTGTGTCCTTGGGTGCATGAAAGAAATGGGAATGAATTTCAAACACCAGGGCACCGTTGATTGCCGATAAAACGTTTAGATACTTTGTTTTTAAATTCTAGTAAATCTAAAACTCGTCTGGAATTCACGAAACTTGGCATGCTATCATGGAAGGGCACCCGACATGCTGTGGTATTTTTCGTGTCCATTTTGAGAGAAGGCGCACTCGAATAATGACAACCAACAAAGGCATTTTGAAAAAAATGCTGCCACTTTAATATCTCAAATGTTTGTATAATTCAAACCGTGTGCGTTCTGTTAACCATTCACGTGACGCAACGTGTTTTGGTATTAATGGCTACAGGAGGTGTCGTGTGGACAGCTGCTTGACTGAACGGGAGGCCTGCGAGCGCAGTCCGGTGTGCAGGCTCACCGGGAAGCATACAAGCTATTCAACACAGGATCTGTGCATCTCTTCAATGCAAACGGTTTAGATTATGGTATGCAAATTAAAGCCAGACTTCGGCGCTAAGCCAAGAGACATTGCGATTTGTCAAAATATGCAGCTAAAAATAAATAGCACTATCTATTTTTTTGCAACTAAAATTCAGTAATTAAGCATAGATTTCATTCATACTAGAGATTAAGCAGTTGTTCTCACCGGGAAGCGAGACAGCCTTGGACCGCCGCCCGCCTCACTCCCACTGGTCTATATGAATGGCGTCACCGAGCGGTCGCACGCCCCCCCATTCTCGCCACACACACAATTCCTCTCTCTCTGCCCGCATCCTCGATGCCGCTCCGAGTCCTGAAAGCCGGCAGTGTACGAGGATGCCGCCGAAGCGCCCCATCGGAGGGAGCGGCAACGCCGGGGCTGCTGAAGCACCCGAGCACGGCATGAATATGGAGACAGAGGTTTCCGTTGCCGCCGACGAGGTGGAGAACGAGGCTGCCAACAAGCGGAGGCGGGTCGAGAAAGAACCGCAAGCGACTCCAGCAGGCCTAGACTTCATCAATAACCTCCCCAATGGTATGTTGATAGTCATCATATCCCTCCTCCCAATCAAATATCAGGCGAGGAAAGCCGCCCTTTCTCCCCGATGGCGCCCCCTATGGCTCCGCACCCCTGTCGACCTCCTCGACGCCCACAAGCTCTGCCATGGCTATCGCCAAAGCTTGGATGCGTTCTCCCAGATCCTCGGCAGTCACGATGGCCCAATCAAAGGCCTTATCAGGGGCAAGTTCCGTTCCAATGGCAAGGACCGAGCCAAGCTTGACGAGTGGTTCCGATCCCCTGCCATAGATCAGCTCGAGAAGCTAAGTTATAATGATGGGCATATGCGCTTGCTGCCAACGTCCGTGCTCCGCTTCATGCCCACGCGCGCCTCGCCAAGTTCATGAACTGCCATTCCCCCCCCCTTAATGATGCACCTGTGCTACCTCTTGAGCACTGCGTTGGTTTTCCCTTGAAGAGGAAAGGGTGATGCAGTAAAGCAGCGTAAGTATTTCCCTCAGTTTTTGAGAACCAAGGTATCAATCTAGTAGGAGGCCACGTGCAAGTCCCTCGCACCTACACAAACAAATAAACCTCGCAACCAACGCGATAAGGGGTTGTCAATCCCTACACGTTCACTTACGAGAGCGAGATCTGATAGATATGATAAGATAATATTTTGGTATTATTATGATAAAGATGCAAAGTAAAATAGAAAGCAATAAAAATAACTAAGTATAGGAAGATTGATATAATGGAGAATAGACCCGGGGGCCATAGGTTTCACTAGTGGCTTCTATCATGAGCATAAGTATTTACGGTGGGTGAACAAATTACTGTTGAGTAATTGACAGAATTGAGCATAGTTATGAGAATATCTAGGTATGATCATGTATATAGGCATCACGTCCAAGACAAGTAGACCGACTCCTGCCTGCATCTACTAATATTACTCCACACATCGACCGCTATCCAGCATGCATCTAGAGTATTAAGTTCATAAGAACAAAGTAACGCTTTAAGCAAGATGACATGATGTAGAGGGATAAACTCATGCAATATGATATAAACCCCATCTTGTTATCCTCGATGGCAACAATACAATACGTGCCTTCCTGCCCCTACTGTCACTGGGAAAGGACACCGCAAGATTGAACCCAAAGCTAAGCACTTCTCCCATTGCAAGAAAGATCAATCTAGTAGGCCAAACCAAACTGATAATTCGAAGAGACTTGCAAATATAACCAATCATACATAAAAGAATTCGGAGAAGATTCAAATATTGTTCATAGATAAACTTGATCATAAACCCACAATTCATCGGTCTCAACAAACACACCGCAAAAGAAGATTACATCGAATAGATCTCCACCAGAGAGGAGGAGAACATTGTATTGAGATCCAAAAAGAGAGAAGAAGCCATCGAGCTAATAACTATGGACCCGTAGGTCTGGAGTAAACTACTCACACTTCATCGGAGGGGCTATGGTGTTGATGTAGAAGCCCTCTGTGATCGATGCCCCCTCCGGCGAAGCTCCGGAACAGGCCCCAAGATGGGATCTCGTGGATACAGAAAGTTACGGCGGTGGAATTAGGGTTTTGGCTCCGTATCTGGTAGTTTGGGGGTACATAGGTATATATAGGAGGAAGGAGTATGTCGGTGGAGCAACAGGGGGCCCACGAGGGTGGAGGGCGCGCCTGGGAGTAGGCGCGCCCCCTACCTCGTGGCCTCCCTCTTGGTTGCTTGACGTAGGGTCCAAGTCTCCTGGATCATGTTCGTTCTGAAAATCACGTTCCCGAAGGTTTCATTCCGTTTGGACTCCGTTTGATATTCTTTTCTTGCGAAACCCTAAAATAGGCAAAAAACAGCAATTCTGGGTTGGGCCTCCGGTTAATAGGTTAGTCCCAAAAATAATGTAAAAGTGTATAATAAAGCCCAATAATGTTTAAAACAGGATGTAATATAGCATGGAACAATAAAAAATTATAGATATGTTGGAGACATATCAAGCATCCCCAAGCTTAATTCATGCTCGTCCTCGAGTAGGTAAATGATAAAAACAGAATTTTTTATGTGGAATGCTACTTGGCATAATTTCAAAGTAATTCTCTTAATTGTGGTATGAATATTCAGATCCGAAAGATTCAAGACAAAAGTTTAATATTGACATGGAAATAATAATACTTCAAGTATACTAACTAAGCAATTATGCCTTCTCAAAATAAGATGGCCAAAGAAAGTTATCCCTACAAAATCATATAGTCTGGCTATGCTCCATCTTCACCACACAAAGTATTTAAATCATGCACAACCCCGATGACAAGCCAAGCGATTGTTTCATACTTTTGGTGTTCTCAAACTTTTTCAATCTTCATGCAATACATGAGCATGAGCCATGGACATAGCACTATAGGTGGAATAGAATGGTGGTTGTGAAGAAGACAAAAGGAAGGAGAAGATGGTCCCACATCAACTAGGCGTATCAACGGGCTATGGAGATGTCCATCAATAGATATCAATGTGAGTGAATAGGTATTGCACTGAAACAGATGCACTAGAGCTATAAGTATATGAAAGCTCAACAAATAGAAACTAAGTGGGTGTGCATCCAACTCGCTTGCTCATGAAGACCTAGGGCATTTTGAGGAAGCCCATCATTGGAATATACAAGCCAAGTTCTATAATGAAAAATTCCCACTAGTATATGAAAGTGATAACATAGGAGACTTTCTATCATGAAGATCATGGTGCTACTTTGAAGCACTAGTGTGGTAAAAGGATAGTAGCATTGTCCCTTCTCTCTTTTTCTCTCATATTTTTTTTATTTTTTTATTTTTTTATTTGGGCCTTTTCTCTTTTTTTATGGCCTCTTTTTTTTTTTTCGGAGTCTCATCCCGACTTGTGGGGGAATCATAGTCTCCATCATCCTTTCCTCACTTGGGACACTGCTCTAAAAATGATGATCATCACACTTTTATTTACTTACAACTCAACAATTACAACTCAATACTTAGAACAAAATATGACTCTATGTGAATGCCTCCGGCGGTGTATCAGGATATGCAATGAATCAATAGTGACATGTATGAAAGAATTATGAATGGTGGCTTTGCCACAGATACAATGTCAACTACATGATCATGCAAAGCAATATGACAATGATGGAGCGTGTCATAGTGAACGGAACGGTGGAAAGTTGCATGGCAATATATCTCGGAATGGCTATGGAAGTGCCATGATAGGTAGGTATGGTGGCTGTTTTGAGGAAGGTATATGGTGGGTGTATGATACCGGCGAATGGTGCGCAGTATTAGAGAGGCTAGCAACGGTGGTGTCGGAGTAATGGGCCACGGGTAGCCTAACCCGAGCCCCTGAACCCTTCAAGACATCGGGGCCGGCTATGCCCCTCGAGACGTCAAGATGAAGCTCTGCCTTCTGGCGGCCGACTCCCGAAGACGGCCTGACTCCTAGCAGGCGGCCTCTAGAGAGGCCGGCTCCTGGCAGTCGGTCCACGGCGCCCTCCAAGTCCGCGCCCCCATTAAGAAGACAAGACAGAGTGTGGTAGTAGTGTAGCCCATTCCCCCCCCCCCCCCCAAATTCCGGACCGGGCGTGGCCACAGTGCCTCGTACCAGCGGAGATCTCTTCCTGGTGCGGCACTGTTGCCACTCCGCCCTTGACGTCACTCCTGTTAGGAGAATCACTGTTCCCACTACCGCCTATCGGTACGGCCCAATGATGGTGGGCCCTGCCGGTCAGCGAAAGCCTAGAAGATGGCTGGGGACACACCAGTCGGATCCAAGGGAGGCCGGCTCCCAGCAGCCGGCCCGATCCTTCCTCGGGCCCCCCGCACCATTAACCAGACAAGATGGAGAGTGGCTACATCTCCCACCAGGCGGCGGGATTGTAGCCACGCCTCCCTGACCAGGCACGCGTCATTAGCAACACGGCTACAGTAATCCGAAGCTGGCAACACCCGCGAGCGGCGGAAGCGGCCTGTCGGCTCCATACCAGGCCGGCCGGCAGGGCCCACCAGGCGGCGGGGTCCAGCAGTCGGCGGAGAAGTCGGCGACCAGAGAGACTGACGGCCGGGCCCTACGCCCGGCTGGATTACCATTGTACCCCTGGGGGTAGGCCTATATAAACCCTCAGGGCACCCATGCAAAGGGTTCGGCCCTGTTAGGACTAGAGTCATACGTAGAGGACGAGGGAGCGTGCCTGCCTTCTTCCACCTCTAGCAAGCAGCTCAAGGAGCACCATTGTACCACTTACACATTAGTGATCATGCGGAGACCCCGCAGAGCAGGACTAGGGGTGTTATCTCCTAGGAGAGCCCCGAACCTGGGTAAAGTACGCCGGCGTTCGTGTCTACACCTCATCCCGCTTCTAGGCACCGGCGACGTTCTACTCGCTCCCACCATGATAAGCCATCCTTTGGCATATGTCGCACCCAACGCCCGACATTTGGCGCCCACCGTGGGGCGAGGTCCACCGTCTCCCGGGGACCTATTCTGGACGGGAACCCTGTTCCTTCCTGGCGAGTGCAGTCAGCCTAGTATGCTGGACGGCATCTGCGCCGAGACACTGCACGGTGCGGAGATCGCCTGCGCAGCGAGCTGCCACGCCGATCTTGTTGGCGAGATTCGCCTCTCCGACGATCCCACGTCCGACGCTGGCACCGATGGCCCCGAAGTCCGCCTCGTGGGCCTCCTCGATCAGCTCCACATCGCCAGCAAGCTTGCTCCTGACTTGGAGTCAGTTGGCTCCACCGACCCGATGTTGGTCGACTCCGACATGGCTTCGCTCGACACGTTCCCCTCCCATGTGGTGGTCTACGATGAGCCGCTTCCTCGCGCGGACAACGGCGGAGCACTGTCACGGAGGTGCTCGTGATCAGCCACGGCGAGCACTCTGGCGGGGGCGGTCAGGACCCGTTGCAGACGGCAATGCATGACATGGCTGCGCTAATCCCGGAAGGCGCCGATGCTGAGACGCTGGAAGCGCGCCGCGTCCAGCTCGTCGAGAGCTCTAGCCGGTTGGCCAGCATGAGACGCCTTTCGGAGGCCTACCAGCGGGAGATGGACCGTGATGTAGGCGGCACTCCAGCTCCTGGTGGGCCTAGTCGCGTTGTCTTAGTCAGGCAGCGTGGCGCGGCCATCGACAACATCTTCGGGACAGACCGTCCCGTCTATGCCACACCTGCAGAGAACATACGAGCTGCCCAGGTGGCAGAAGATGAGCTAGACAAGCTCAAGGGCGACGAGCGTTGCCACATGACGGAGCAAGTTCAACAGCTCCTTGACGCGGCTGCTAAGCAGCAAGATGCCAGGTGCCGCACTGAAGCGCCCAACCAGAGAAATGACGACCCACCACCTCGCCGAGACCAAGGTGCGACATCCTGGACGCCGACTGGTGGCGTCCATGATAGAAGAGACAAGGAGCCGGCTGCCAACCGCAGCCAGACTCACATCACCATCGAGCGCGACCAAGACGACCGCCCAAGAGCAGTGCGACGGCGAGACGACTGCCTACCGCCTCCTCCCCGCAGGGAGAGGCGCATCTCCCCGCCGCATGTTGACCACCCATCACTCGGCGACCGCCTTGGCCGCCGAGAAGGAATCGGAGAAAACGATGCCCGCCACCGGATCGACCGCCTTAATCGGTCCCTGGCGCTAGAAGAGGAAGACAAGCTGGGTCCACCTTGTTTTGGCCCCCGCATCTGAGATGAGCCCTTTCCCAAAGGGTTCACTCTCCCAAGAGATACCCCCAAGTACACCGGCTCCGTGAAGCCGGAGGACTGGCTGGTCGACTACTCCACCGCCGTCAGCATCGCCAACGGCAACAAGCGCGTTGCCGTGAAGTACATCCCCCTCATGCTCCAAGGCACGGCCCGGACATGGCTGAACAGCCTGAAGCCCCGCAGCATCAACAGCTGGGTTGACTTTAGTAAAGCATTCATTCGCAACTTCACCAGCACGTACAAGTGGCCGCCCAAGCCTCGCCGGCTCTCCTTGTGCGTCCAAGGCCCCAATGAGTCGACTCACGACTATCTCACACGCTGGGCCGAGGTGCGCAACTCTTGCGAGGGCGTGCACGAGGTGCAGGCCATCGAGTACTTCACTGCCGGGTGCCGAGAGGGCACCCTCCTCAAGCACCGACTCCTCTGCGACGAGCCGGCGACCCTCGACGAGCTGCTAATCGTAGCAGACAAGTATGCCACAACCGACTCCTCCATGAAGGCGGAAATTCAAGTCAATGCGTCGGGAAAGGTGGCTCCCCAAGCCCCTCGGACCCCGGCTGGCGACACCAGCCGACGGCAGCAGCCGAACAACAACAAGCGCAAGGCCGCGCAGCCGGCTTCTACAAGCCGGCAGGTGGCGGCAGTCAAAGATCGACAACTAGAAGGGAAGCCTCCTCCCAAGCGTCCGAGGGGCGGCAAGCCTAACTAGCTGCCCGCCTTCTCATACGAGCAGACTCTCGATGGCCCCTGCAAGTTCCACAGCGGTGCGAAGCCATCCAATCACACCACTTGAAAGTGTCATTGGCTCACCACGATTGCCAAGGGTGACGGACTCCAGCCCGCTCCCCCTACCGGCCCGCCGCCTCCTCCCCCGCAGCAGCCGGCGGCTCGACCAGCCGGCGCCGTGCAAGATGATTAAACCGAGGAGCATGGGGCCTACGTCGTGTTCACCAGCGTGGCCGACGATAGGCGCAGAAGGCGGCAGCAGCGGCTGCAAGTGAATGCAGTAGCATCAGAGACCCCAAAGTTCATGCATTGGTCAGGGAAACCCATTAGCTGGAGCAGGGCTGACCACCCGGAAGTGATGCCAAGCCCCGGCTCCTTTGCCTTGGTGTTGGACGCCACGTTTGCCACAGAGAGGCATGCTGCCTGTTTTTCCCGAGTCCTGATAGATGGCGGCAGCAGCATCAACATTCTGTACAAGGGTACCATGGAGAAATTGGGAATCAAGCAGAGACACCTTCAGCCCAGTCGGACTGTTTTCTATGGCATAGTTCCTGGCCTTTCCTGCTCACCAATCGGCAAGACTCAGATAGATGTCCTCTTCGGGGACAAAACTCATATCCGCCGAGAGCCAGTCTGGTTTGAGGTGGTGGACCTTGAGAGCCCTTATCACGCACTGCTTGGCCGGCCTGCCTTGGCCAAGTTCATGGCGGTCCCCCACTATGCTTACCTAAAGATGAAGATGCCAAGCTCCAAGGGAATCCTGACCGTGGTAGGAGACTACAAGAAGTCGTCCGCCTGCGCGGCGGAGAGCAGCCGGTTAGCCGAGTCCCTCGTGATCGCAACAGAGAAATGGCTCCTTGACCGGGTTGTGGCAATGGCAGGCAAGTAGACGGAAATTTCACCCAGGCCCAAGGAGTCGGAAGCCGTGGGCTCGTTCAAGCCGGCCAAAGAAACAAAGATACCCTTGGACCCGGAGCACCCGGAGAGGTATGCTGTCATTGGCGCAAACCTTGATAGTAAATAGGAAGGCGAGCTCGTCGATTTCCTCCGTGAGAATCGGGACATCTTCGCATGGTCCCCCAAAGACAAGCCAGGTGTACCGACGAATTTCGCCGAGCACAAGTTACACGTCCGATCTGATGCCAAGCCAGTCCGGCAGCCCTTGCGCCGCCTATCAGAAGAGGAAAGAAGAGTTGTTGGAGAAGAGATAGCCCGGCTCTTGGCAGCTGGCTTCATCCTGGAGGTGTTCTTTCCAAAATGGTTAGCCAATCCAGTCCAAGTGTTGAAGAAGAACAAGCAGTGGCGTATGTTGCATTGATTATATCAGCCTCAAAAAAGCATGCCCCAAAGATCCATTTGCTCTGCCCAGAATCGACCAAGTGATTGAATCTACAGCCAGATGCGAGCTGTTGAGTTTTTTGGATGCATACTCCGGGTATCACCAGATCAAGCTGGACCCGGCCGACAGGATGAAGACCACCTTCATCACGCCATTTGGAGCCTTTTGCTACCTGACCATGACGTTCGGCTTGAGAAATGTCGGCGCCACCTTTCAGCGTTGCATGCAGAAGTGTCTCCTCAAACAACTCGGTAGAAACGCTCATGTCTATGTGGACGATGTGGTGGTGAAGACAGAGAAGCGTGGGACGCTACCGGAGGATCTCAGGGAGACTTTTGAGAACTTGTGCCGATTTCAGATCAAGCTCAACCCGGAGAAGTGTGTCTTTGGGGTACCAGACGGCCAGCTTCTTGGCTTTCTGGTCTCAGAGCACGGCATAGAGTGCAACCCCATGAAGATCAAGGCCATCGAAAGGATGGAAGTACCCACCCGACTGCTGGACGTGCAAACATTTACCGGCTGCTTGGCATCTATCAGCCGTTTCATCAGTCGGCTGGGCGAGAAGGCTCTTCCCCTGTACCAGCTCATGCAGAAGACCACCTTTTTCGAGTGGACTGACAAGGCGGACGAAGCTTTTCTCCAGCTCAAGAAAATGTTGACCACCCCGCTTGTCTTGGCGGCCCCGACTCCTAAGGAACCAATGCTCCTCTACATTGCCGCTACCAGTCGGGTGGTTAGCACAGTCATAGTGGTGGAACAGAAAGAAGAAGGCAAAGCCCTACCAATCCAGAGGCCAGTGTATTACCTAAGAGAAATATTGTCCGCCTCCAAGTAGAACTACCCCCACTATCAGAAGATGTGTTATGGCGTGCACTTTGCTACCAAGAGACTAAAGCCATACTTCCAAGAGCACCCAATCATTGTGGTCTGCACAGCTCCGCTTGCTGAGATTATTGGAAGTCGAGATGCCTCGGGCCGAGTGGCCAAGTGGGCCATATATTTGGCCCCCTACACCATCTACTACCATCCTCGCACAGCCATCAAGTCACAAGCACTGGCCGACTTCCTCGTCGACTAGGCCGAGACCCAGTACTTGCCGCCAGCGCCAGATTCCACCCATTGGCAGATGTATTTTGTTGGTTAAAAAATATGCACCGGTTTGGGAGCCGGCGTCATTCTCACCTCCCCAAGGGCGACAAGCTCAGATATGCGCTGCAAATTCACTTCGCCGCCTCCAATAATGTTGCTGAATACAAAGCACTCATTCACGGGCTCCGGCTTGCCAAGGAACTCGGCATTCGCCGGATCCTGTGTTACGGAGACTCCGATTTGGTGGTCCAGCAGTCATCAGGCGACTGGGACGCCAAGGATGCAAATATGGCCAGCTACCGCTTTCTTGTACAGCAACTCAGTGGATACTTCGAAGGGTGCGAGTTCCTTCATGTGCCAAGAAATGACAATGAGCAAGCCGACACCTTGGCACGAATCGGCTCCACCCGGCATGCGATACCAACCGGCGTCGCCTTGCAACGACTCCTCAAGCCGTCCGTCAAGCCATCACCAGAGTCAGATTCCATATTTGTGTCGGCTCCTCCTGAAGCAGTCGGATCCGACTTGAGAGCCCCACCAGCCAGGACGGGAACTTCGGCGGGCAACCCGGGGACTGCGGCAGTCGGCCCTGGGACTTCATCAACTCAGCAAGCGGCGGCCGACTCCAACCCACCGACTCCCAGCCCAGCCGCCCTCGTACAAGTGGCAGTCCTGGAAGTCGAAGAGATTGCAGCACCTTCATGGGCCCAGCCCATCCTCAATTTTTTGGTGAAAAAAGAGCTGCCAACCGACGAGATCTCGGCCCGGCAAGTGCAACGCCGGGCAGCAGCATACACCATAGTCAACAAAGAGGTTGTGAGCCGCAGTATCACTAGTGTTTACCAGTGCTGCGTCGAGCCAAAGCAAGGCCAAGCAATCCTCAAAGATATCCATCAGGGCGAGTGTGGTCACCACGCGGCCTCAAGAGCTCTGGTGGCCAAGGCTTTCCGCCATGGTTTTTTCTGGCCGACTGCCCTAGAAGGCTCCAAGGACTTGGTCCAGAAATGCAAAGGGTCCCAGAAGTTTCGTTCAAAGCCTCACCAGCCAGCTTCTGCACTCAAGACTATTCCCATCGCCTGGCCCTTTGCCGTCTGGGGCCTGGATATGGTGGGACCATTCAAGACAACAAGAGGTGGCTTGACTCATCTGCTTGTCGCGGTGGACAAGTTCACCAAGTGGATAGAAGCAAAACCAATCAAGAAGTTGAATGGTCCGACTGCTGTGACTTTCATCTCCGACATCACCATCCGGTACGGCATACCACATAGCATCATCACTGACAATGGCACGAACTTCGCCAAAGGTGCCTTGGCCCGTTTTTACGCGACGCGGGCCATCCGACTGGACCTAGCGTCCGTTGCTCATCCATAGTCAAACGGCCAGGTGGAGCGAGCAAACGGCCTTATTTTGTCCGGCATCAAGCCCCGACTGGCCGAGCCTTTGGAGCGGTCGGCCGGCTGCTGGCTCGACGAGCTGTCGGCCGTCCTCTGGAGTCTGCGCACAACCCCGAACAAGTCAACCGGCTTCACTCCTTTCTTCCTCGTCTACGGCGCCGAAGCCGTCATCCCGACGGACATAGAACTCGACTCCCCTCGAGTCACCATGTACACCAAAGAGGAGGCAGAAGAAGCACGACAAGACGGCGTCGACCTGCTGGAAGAGGGCCGGCTGTTGGCGCTCAGCCGATCCACCATCTACCAGCAGAGTCTGCATCGATACTACAACCGAAAGGTCAAGCCAAGATCCTTCCAAGAGGGAGACCCTGTGCTCCAACTGATCCAGCGAACAGCCGGCCAACACAAGCTCTCGGCACCTTGGGAAGGCCCCTTCGTTGTCAGCAAGGTGTTGGGCAACGACTCTTACTACCTCATCGACGCTCAGAAGCCTCCAGCACGCAAAAGAGACAACTCCGGCAGGGAGATGGAGCGTCCGTGGAATGTGAATCTCCTTCAAAGGTTTTATAGTTAAAACAGTATGTATCACGCCGACTTTTGTATTAAGTACGAAGACTCTGGCTTCCCCAAGTAGAGCTCGGGGACTGTCCTTCTTTATCTATAAAACAAGTATTACGTCTATCATTTGTGGCATTTCATTAATCTGTCTGGCATGGGGTTCGACCAGTCGACCCGGGGACTTGCCGCCTTGTACTATGAAATGCTTCCTGCAGCCGGACAAGTAGTGTGTTGGCAACCTAGCTGTCTCCTGTGAGAGGCCGCAGCCTGCTGAGCGGCTGTTCGGTCGGTAGGAGTCAAGGCGAAAAGGGCGCCTGCATGAAAAATGGCTAAGGACTTAAGGCATTTACATAGTCCAAGCCGGCTTCTCGCCTCACCAACCGGTTGCCGAGCAACCGGCCGGCCGGCTTCTACTTAACTTGCCAAGAAAACTCTAGCCGGCTAAGTAATTGCCTTCCCAAAGTGGCTAAGTACTTGACCCAACCACAGTCCGTAGAGCGGCTGTTCGACTGGCAAGACGACAAACAAGGGAAGGCGGCAAAGGAAAAATCCAAAAGAGTAGAAGGCAAGGAAAGGTAGAACTCAGATAAAATATTTACACATCAAAGGCCCTTGGCCGACATCCAACATAAGTTTCAAATACACCCCGCGGGTGGAATTGTGCGACGCTAACAAAGTTCGTTGAGACTAATAAACAGGGGAAAATAAAAAGTAAAGTGGAAGCCTAGGGATCGGCAGACGGGTTCGGCGGAGTGGTGGAGTCGGTGGTGCCGGCTGGTCGAGCGGCCGGCTGGTCGGTCCCCACTTGGCCCCCTTCAGCGGCAGCCGGCTCGTTCCGGCGTGGCTCGTTGCTGGAGGCAAGATCGAGTTGGGGCTGGCCGTCCGCTCCGACCTCTGGCGCCTCCTCTTCGCCTTCCTCCTCCTCCTCGTCTTATACCCCGTCGCTAGAGTCGATCACCTCGGCCGAGTCTTCGCCCTCCTCCGGGTTCAGCCCAAACCACTCCGGCGGCGCCTCGGCGCCATCCTTAGCCGGCTCCGGGATGAAGATGCTGGTGTCGATTTACTCGACGATGGCCGCCGCTCGCTTGACGAGTTCGCCCTCCACTGCCACCAACTCCTCCTGGGCCTCCTATCGGAACGTGGTCAACTGGGCTAGATCTAGCCCAGGGTACCACGCCTTGAAGAACTCCAAGGCCCGGCGCGCTCCGGCCCGGGCCGAGGAGCCCTTCCATGCATCAAGGCGGCCAGCCGCCACCTTCAGCCAGTCAGCAGTCCGGCTGGGGGTGTGCGGGGCCGGCCTGTCGGGCCACAAGGCGGCGATCGCCTGGGTGCCGACACGCTGAAGGCGGCGCAGCATCCGATGAGTCGGTCAAAGACGGGCCTGGATGCTGAGGATCTGCTCGCAAACGGTGTGAGGGGCATTGGCGGCGATCTCCTCGCCTTCCGCCCTTCGTTCTTCACGGTCAGCCTCGATAGCCTAGTTGGCGGCACCAGAGTGGCCTGGAAAGAAGTCTGCCAGGACTAGACAAAAGAGTCAGAACAAAAGAGAAAGAAGCCGGCTTGACTAGAGGCCGGTGACTTAAAAGAAGAGTAAAGAAGGTCGCCTACCATCAACCAAATCCTCGATTTCGCCAAAGCTGGCCGTCAGCATCGCCTCCTTGTCGGTCCAGGCGGAGCGTTCGATCTCGAACTTGGCAAGAAGACCCACCTCCTTGTCCTCCACCTCCTTCTGGGCCTTCTGGAGAAGCTCTGCCTGCTCCACCAGCTGCATGGCCAGCCGGTCATGTTCTTCAGCCAGCTTGCTGCAGTCCGCCTCTTTGGCATGCAGCATGGCGTTGGCTTCACCCAATTGCCGTTGAAGGATGGTGTTGGCCTATGCAAAATCAGAAAAAGAAGGAAACAACAACAATTAACAAATGAAGATGAAGTGCCAGGAAGATCCGGCCCGACTGATCAGCAGCCGGCGTGGACCTCGGGGACTACAGCCGGCGGGTGCGCCAGCGCGCCCCCGCAGAAAGAAGAGGACTTACTCTGGCTCTCCGACAAGTCGGCGGCGCGTTGATCCAACTCCTGGACTCTGGAGTTGAAGGCGGCCGCACGGAGGTTATGATAGTCCTGCAACAAATATATTAGTACTCGGAGCTTGCTAATTAGAGTTCCGGGCCGCCTGCTCAACAGTCGGCCCCGAACTCGGGGACTACACCCAGTGGGTGCGCTGGCGTGCCCCCACGAAGCAATACAAAAATCAAAATAAAGGAGTAAGAGGTATACCCAGATGGCCTCTCGCGACTCCAGGAACGCCTTGTTGCAATGCTTGAGAGCATCGGCCTCGGTGCCGAGTTTGGCTTTGACCTCCAGGACCGCCTTGTTCAGGTGGGTCGTCCCGCCACCCCGCGCCCGTCCAGCGGGAGCGGCGCTGGTCGCCTCAGTGTCCAGGATGGAGGAGCTCGCGGCGCCGACATCCAGTGGGCGTGGCGCCGAGGCCGGCGACGCAAGGGTGTGCGGGCCTCGGGAGTCGGGCCTATCACCATCTCATTTCCGGCCGGCGGCACCTGTGGGTCGGCCTGCTGCTTATCTCGCGCCTCCTCAGAAGGTGGTGACGGGGGCAAGACTACATCCAGGATGGCGGCGACACCGCCGTCCCTTTCCATGATAGGGTGCTCGCCCCCAGTTTCCCCAGTCTGCGCCACGAATTCCGGTAATGGCGGCGCAGAGTTCAAGGGGACGACGAATGTCACCGACTGACGGCGCGCGGCTTCCTCAGCCCGCTTCTTCACCGCATCAGCGGCCTCGGCCTCCGCCAGCTTCTTCAGGGCGGCGGCCTCCGCCCCGTCTGCCTCCGCCTTCTCCAGGCAGGCGGCCTCCTTGTGTGCCTCCCGTGCGTTCCGCTCCGTCACCTCCCAGAGGTCGGCGGCCAGATCGATCCGCCGGGTGGTGGCGGAGCTCTCCACCGACCTCACGATGGAGGCGGCGGCCGACTTTTCAAGAGTGAGCGGGGCCCTAAATCAAGGGGAACAAAGCAGAGAAGACTCAGATGAGATCAGCAAGAAAGGAGAAAGTACGAAGGAAGTCAGAACATACGCAGAAACCAGCGACGGCGTCTTCACCACCTTGCGGAAGCGGTCGGCTTTCGCGGACGTTTCGTCCCGCTTGGTCGCCGCGGCCGAGACCCTGGGCTTCTTCGGCCGGCTGCCAAACAGGCTCGGCGCGGCTCTGCTCTTATGCGTGCCGCCTCAAGCTGCCGGCGCACCAGACGAGCTCGCGCCCTATTGGTCGGAGCCCGGCTAGCGGCGCGGGACGACTTCCCCCGTGTCGTCATCTGGCCAGTCCTCAAGGCCGGCTCCGAGCCCTGAGCCGCCTGCGGCGCCGCCTCATCCCTCGGCGTCGTCCTCCAAGGCCTCCGCCCCCAAGTCAGGGTCATCCACGTCGCTCTCCGCTCGGTCGGGGAGAAATCAACGCTCCAGCCCTGTGGCACCGGCCGCCGGCTAGAGGAGGGCACTTTGTCCAAAGAGCCGGCTGGTCAGACTAGACGAATGGAACCCGGCAAAGAGGAAGAAAAATAGAAGGAAGGGAAAGTTACCATAGGCGGGGGGTGGCACGGGAATATGGCTCCTTGCCAAACTGGCACTCCTCCATGAGCTTGCAGTTCGCAAGGTAGTTCACCATGTGAGCTACCTCTGCGTGAGGCATCTCTTTGGTGCACAGCCGGCTTGGATCCCGATGACCGCTCATTTGACTTATCATGTCAGGGTGGCCCTGGAGCGAGAGCACCCGGCACGCCACGAAGACGGACGGCAAGTCGAGCCTGGTCAGGCCCTCCGACTGTACCAGCACCCGGAGCCGTGCGACGGCGGCGGCTCCAGTAGGCGACAGCGTCTTGGCCCGGTACGACCAGCTAGGCCGCTTCCCAGTCGGTGGGCCGGCAACGTAAGCCGGCAGGTTGACCCAGTCACCCTCCGCGAAGATGCTCTTCACGTAAAAGAACGACTGCTGCCACAACTTCACCAATTGGATTAGCATGATGGGAGGAAATGGATTGTCGGCCCCCGGCCTCCGCACCGCGATGAAGGTGCCGCACTGAGCCGGCACCCCCGCGACGACGGTCCCGAGCTTGGAGTAGAAGAACTCCCCCCAGAGCTCGATGGTGGGGAGGACGCCGAGGAAGCCTTCGCACAAGGTGACAAAGGCGGACAGCAGCACCACCGTGTTCGGGGTGAGGTGGTGCGGCTAGAGGTTGTAGAATTCAAGGAAGGCTCGAAGAAAGCCGCTCGCCGGCAGGCCGAGGCCGCGCAGGCAGTGCGAGCGGAAGATGACCCGCTCGCCCTCCTCCGGCACCGGTGATATCTCCCCCTTCAGCGCGAGGCGAACCCCCATGTAATCCGCACGAGGCAGCCGCCGCGTCTGGCGGAGGAAGTCGATGTGGTCCTCGTGAACTATGGAGCTGTCCCAGGCTTCGGCGGACGAAATGAGGGCGAGGGGCTGACGGACGAGCTCGATGAAGACGAGCTGCGGCGGCGCTCCGGCAGGGCTCGGGGCGCTGCGGGAAGAAGAAGAAGAAGAAGAAGTGGAAGAAAGAGTGGGGTGGAGGGGCGCGCGTGCGTTCCCGCTCCCTCTCCTCCCCCTACTTATAGCCTACGGGCTACGAAGCTGAGGGGGCGGGCGTGGGAACGTGGGATTAACTATGCCCACGACCCCACGCCCCCACCTTTACCGCACGAATATTGCATGCATTAACTCCCCGGAGAAGCCCAACCGCCCACCTCGGCCACCGCGGATCCGCTCGCTTCCCGAGGCCCGGTGGTGGCGGGCCCGGCCTGCGGTCGCGTCTCGTCATGCACGTGGGCTGGCAGGCCGACCCGGCCACCCAGCGCCGCGTGGCATGCCCGCAACAGATGGCAGGCAGAGAAGCTTATCAAGCATGCTGCCTGATTCCCACCAACGCATTCAAAATCACAGAAGGATCCAACTGGATCCGACCAATTCCCAACCGACCAGCTCCTCATGAGTCGGACAAAGCTTCCTTCATGGCACCCGGAAGAGGAAACTGTTGAGGCTCCCCGGCTCCTAGACCGTGGCCCCTCACCGACTTCAAGGACTATTGTCGGAGTAATGGGCCACGGGTAGCCTAACCCGAGCCCCTGAACCTTTCAAGACATCGGGGCCGGCTGCACCCCTCGGGACATCAAGATGAAGCTCCGCCTTCTGGCGGCCGGCTGGCTGAGCGGCCGACTCACGGAGACGGCCCGACTCCTAGCAGGTGGCCTCCAGAGAGGCCGGCTCCTGGCAGTCGGCCCACGGCGCCCTCCAAGTCCGCGCCCCCATTAAGAAGACAAGACAAAGTGTGGCAGCAGTGTAGCCCATCCCCCCCCCCCCCAAATTCTGGACCGGGCGTGGCCACGGTGCCTCGTACCAACGGAGATCTCCGCCTTGCGCGGCACTGTTGCCACTCCGCCCTTAACGTCACTCCTGTCAGGCGAAACACTATCCCCACTACCGCCTGTCGGTACGGCCCAATGATGGTGGGCCCTGCCGGTCAGTGAGAGCCCGAAAGACAGCTGGGGACACACCAATCGGACCCAAGGGAGGCCGGCTCCCAGCAGCCGGCCCGATCCTTCCTTGGGCCCCCCGCACCATTAACCAGACAAGATGGAGAGTGGCTACAGTGATCTCCCACCAGGCGGCGGGACTGTAGCCATGCCTCCCTGACCAGGCATGCGTTATTAGCAACACGGCTACAATAATCCGCAGCCGACAAGACCCGTGAGCGGTGGAAGTGGCCTGTCGGCTCCGTACCAGGCCGGCCGGCGGGGCCCACCAGGCGGCGGGCCCCAGCAGTTAGCGGAGAAGCCGACGACCAGAGAGACTGACGGTCGGGCCCTACGCCCGGCTGGATTACCATTGTACCCCTGGGGGTAGGCCTATATAAACCCCCCAGGGCACCCATGCAAAGGGTTCGGCCCTGTTAGGACTAGACTCATACCTAGAGGAGGAGGGAGCGTGCCTTCCTTCTTCCACCTCTAGCAAGCAGCTCAAGGAGCACCATTGTACCACTTACACATTAGTGATCATGCGGAGACCCCACACAGTAGGACTAGGGGTGTTATCTCCTAGGAGAGCCCCGAACCTGGGTAAAGTACACCAGCGTTCGTGTCTACGCCTCATCCCGCTTCCAGGCACCGGCGACGTTCTACTCGCTCCCACCATGATAAGCCATCCTTTGGCATATGTCGCATCCAACCCCCGACAGGTGGAAGGGTGAGAGTGCGTATGATCCAGGGACTCAACATTAGTCATAAAGAACTCATATACTTATTGCAAAAATCTGCAAGTTATCAAAGCAAAGTATTACGTGCATGCTCCTAGGGGGATAGATTGGTAGGAAAAGACCATCGCTCGTCCCCGACCGCCACTCGTAAGGAGGACAATCAATAAATAAAGCATGCTCTGACTTCATCACATAACGGTTCACCATACGTGCATGCTACGGGAATCACAAACTTTAACACAAGTATTTCTCAAATTCACAACTACTCAACTAGCACGACTCTAATATCACCATCTCCATATCTCAAAACAATTATCAAGTTTCAAACTTCTCATAGTATTCAACACACTCATAAGAAAATTTTATTATTAATATTGAATGCCTTAAATAATTAAATCAAATTACCACGTTGTTTTGTAGGACTCTCAAAATAATCTAAGTGAATCATGAGAGAACAATGGTTTCTATAAAACAAATCTACCAATGTGCTCTAAAAAATATAAGTGAAGCACTAGAGCAAAAACTATATAACTCAAAAGATATAAGTGAAGCATATAGAGTATTCTAACAATCTCCGGATCATGAGTGTCTCTCTCAAAAAGGTGTGTGCAGCAAGGATGATTGTGGAAAACTAACAAATAAAGACTCGGATAATACAAGACGCTCCAAGCAAAACACATATCATGTGGTAAATAAAAATACAGCTTCAAGTAAAGTTACCGATAGAAGTAGACGAAAGAGGGGATGCCTTCCGGGGAACCCCCAAGATTTGGCTTTTAGGTGTCCTTATATTATCTTGGGGGTGCCATGGGCATCCCCAAGCTTAGGCTCTTTCCACTCCTTATTCCATAATCCATCAAATCTTCGCCCAAAACATGAAAACTTCACAACACATAACTTAAAGTAGAAAATCTCGTGAGCTCCATTAGCGAAACAAAACAAAACACCACTTCAAGGTACTGTAATGAACTCATTCTTTATTTATATTGGTGTTAAACCTACTGTATTCCAACTTCTCTACGGTTTATAAACTATTTTACTAGCCATAGATTCATCAAAATAAGCAAACAACACACGAAAAACAGAATCTGTCAAAAATAGAACAGTCTGTAGTAATCTATAGCTAACGCAAGATCTGGAACCCCAAAAATTCTAAAATAAATTGCTGAACGTGAGGAATTTATCTATTAATCATCTGCAAAAAGCATTAACTAAATAGCACGTTCCAAATAAAAATGACAGCAGTTCTCATGAGAGCTAAAGTTTCTGTTTTTTTACACCAAGATTAAAAAGACTTTCCCCAAGTCTTCCCAACGGTTCTACTTGGCACGAACACTAATTAAACACACAAAACACAACCAAAATAGAGTCTAGATAAATTATTTATTACTAAACAGTAGCAAAAAGCAAGGAATAAAAATAAAATTGGGTTGCCTCCCAACAAGCGCTATCGTTTAACGCCCCTAGCTAGGCATAAAAGCGAGGATAGATCTAAGTATTGCCATCTTTGGAAGGCAATCCATAAGTGGATCTCATAATAGATTCATAAGGTAACTTAATTTTATTTCTAGGGAAGTGTTCCATGCCTTTCCTTAACGGAAATTGGAATCTAATATTCCCTTCCTTCATATCAATAATCGCACCAATCGTTCTAAGGAAAGGTCTACCAAGAATAATAGGACATGAAGGATTGCAATCTATGTCAAGAACAATAAAATCCACAGGCACATAATTCCTATTTGCAACAATAAGAACATCATTAATTCTTCCCATAGGTTTCTTAATAGTGGAATCCGCAAGATGCAAGTTTAAAGAGCAATCATCAAAATCACGGAAACCAAGCAAAACACACAAAGTCTTAGGAATCGTGGAAACACTAGCACCCAAATCACACAAAGCATAGAATTAGTAGGTTCCCGCTCATCATAAAGTTTTCTAGGAATAGAAACTTCCAACTCAAGTTTTTCTTCATAAGATTGCATCAAAGCATCAACGATATGTTTGGTAAAGGCTTTATTTTGGCTATAAGCATGAGGAGAATTTAGCACGGATTGCAACAAGGAAATACAATCTATCAAAGAGAAATTATCATAATTAAATTCCTTGAAATCCAAAATAGTGGGTTCATCAATATCTAGTCTTTTGACCTCTTCCATCCCACTTTTAACAATTTTAGTGTCAAGATATAAAGACTCCGAAATTTTGGAACGCCTTCTACGTAAAGGTGGATCACATTCAGTCCTATCATTATCAAGATTCATATTGCAAAATAAAGATTTAATAGGGGACACATCAATAACTTTTAGATCTTCATCTTTATTATCATGGAAACTAGAAGAACACACTTTTATAAAGCAATCTTTCTTAGCACGCATCCTGGAGGTTCTTTCTTTGCACTCATCAATGGAAATTCTCATGGCTTTGAGAGACTCATTGATATCATGCTTAGGTGGAATAGATCTAAGTTTCAAAGAACCAACATCAAGAGAAATTCTATCCACATTCCTGGCCAACTCATCAATCTTGAGCAATTTTTCTTCAATCAAAGCAGTGAAATTCTTTCGCGAAGTAATAAATTCTTTAATATTTGATTCAAAATCAGAGGGCATCTTATTAAAATTTCCATAAGAATTGTTGTAGGAATTACCATAATTATTAGAGGAATTACTAGGATACGGCCTAGGATTAAAGTTTCATCTATACGCTTGTTACCAAAATTATTCCTACCAACAAAATTCACATCCATAGATTCATTATTATTCTCAATAAAAGTAGACAAAGGCATATCATTAGGATCAGAAAAAACACTTTTATTAGCAAATAATTTCATAAGTTAATCCATCTTTACACTCAAAACATTGATTTCTTATATCGCATGCACTTTCTTATTATTAGATCTTTCAGTGTGCCATTGAGAATAATTAAGCATAATATTATCTAGGGGTTTAGTAGCTTCTCCTAAAGTGATTTCCATAAAGGTGCCTCTAGTGGCCGAATCTAAAAGATTTCTAGAAGCAAAATTCAATCCGGCATAAAAAATTTGTATAATCATCCACAAATTCAAACCATGTGTAGGGAAATTACGTATCGTTAATTTCATCCTCTCCCAAGATTGTGCAACATGTTCATGATCAAGTTGCTTAAAATTCATGATATCGTTTCTAAGGGAGATGATTTTAGCGGGAGGAAAATACTTAGAGATAAAAGCATCTTTGCACTTATTCCATGAATCAATACTATTTTTAGGCACAGACGAAAACCAAGCTTTAGCACGATCTCTAAGCGAAAAAGGAAATAGCTTAAATTTAACAATATCATTGTCCACATCTTTCTTCTTTTGCATATCACATAAATCAACGAAGCTATTTAGATGGGTATCGGCATCTTCGCTAGGAAGGCCGAAAAACGGATCTTTCATGACAAGATTCAGCAAGGCAGCATTAATTTCACAAGATTCAGCATCGGTAAGAGGAGCAATCGGAGTGCTAATAAAATCATTGTTGTTGGTATTAGTGAAGTCACACAATTTGGTGTTATCTTGAGCCATCGTGACAAGCAAGCAACCCAACACACAAGCAAACAAGAGACGGGCAAAAAGAGGCAAATAGAGAAAGAGAGGGAGGATAGAGAGAGAGGGCGAATAAAACGGCAAGGGTGAAGTGGGGGAGAGGAAAATGAGAGGCAAATGGCAAATAATGTAATGCGGGAGATAAGGATTTGTGATGGGTACTTGGTATGTTGACTTTTGCGTAGACTCCCCGGCAACGGCGCTAGAAATCTTTCTTGCTACCTCTTGAGCACTGCGTTGGTTTTCCCTTGAAGAGGAAACGGTGATGCAGTAAAGCAGCGTAAGTATTTCCCTCAGTTTTTTAGAACCAAGGTATCAATCCAGAAGGAGGCCACGCGCAAGTCCCTCGCACCTACACAAACAAATAAATCCTCGCAACCAATGCGATAAGGGGTTGGCAATCCCTACACGGTCACTTACGAGAGTGAGATCAGATAGATATGATAAGATAATATTTTTGGTATTTTTATGATAAAGATGCAAAGTAAAATAGAAAGTAAAAAAAATAACTAAGTATAGGAAGATTGATATAATGGAGAATAGACTCGAGGGCCATAGGTTTCACTAGTGGCTTCTCTCATGATCATAAGTATTTACGGTGGGTGAACAAATTACTCTTGAGCAATTGACAGAATTGAGCATAGTTATGAGAATATCTAGGTCTGATCATGTATATAGGCATCACGTCCGAGACAAGTAGACTAACTCCTGCCTTAATCTACTACTATTACTCCACACATCGACCGCTATCCAGCATGCATCTAGAGTATTAAGTTCATAAGAACAGCGTAACGCTTTAAGCAAGATGACATGATGTAGAGGGATAAACTCATGCAATATGATATAAACCCCATCTTGTTATCCTCGATGGCAACAATACAATACGTGCCTTGCTGCCCCTACTGTCACTGGGAAAGGACACCGCAAGATTGAACCCAAAGCTAAGCACTTCTCCCATTGCAAGAAAGATCAATCTAGTAGGCCAAACCAAACTGATAATTCGAAGAGACTTGCAAAGATAACCAATCATACATAAAAGAATTCAGAGAAGATTCATATATTGTTCATAGATAAACTTGATCATAAACCCACAATTCATTGGTCTCAACAAACACACCGCAAAAGAAGATTACATCGAATAGATCTCCACGAGAGAGGGGGAGAACATTGTATTGAGATCCAAAAAGAGAGAAGAAGTCATCTAGCTAATAACTATGGACCCGTAGGTCTGAAGTAAACTACTCACACTTCATCGGAGGGGCTATGGTGTTGATGTAGAAGCCCTCCGTGATCGATGCCCCCTCCGGTGGAGCTCCGGAACAGGCCCCAAGATGGGATCTCGTGGATACATAAAGTTACGGCGGTGGAATTAGGGTTTTGGCTCCGTATCTGGTAGTTTGGGGGTACGTACGTATATATAGGAGGAAGGAGTATGTCGGTGGAGCAACAGGGGGCCCACGAGGGTGGAGGGCGCGCTTGGGGGGGTCGGCGCCCCCCCTACCTCGTGGCCTCCCTGTTGGTTGCTTGACGTAGGGTTGATACATCTCCAACGTATCTATAATTTTTGATTGCTCCATGCTATATTATCTACTGTTTTGAATGTTTATGGGCTTTATTATTCACTTTTATATCATTTTTGGGACTAACCTATTAACCCAAAGCCCAATGCCAGTTTCTGTTTTTTTACCTTGTTTTAGGGTTTCCCAGAAAAGGAAAATCAAACGGAGTCCAATTGACCTGAAACTTCACGGAACTTATTTTTGGATCAGAAGAAGCCCAGAAGACTTGGAGTCTACATCAAGGAAGCTTCGAGGAGGCCATGAGGTAGGGGGGCATGCCCACCCCCCTAGGGCGCGCCCTCCACCCTCGTGGGACCCTCGTGGCCCCCCTGACGTACTTCTTCCGCCTATATATCTCCATATACCCTAAAAACATCCGAGAACACAATAGATCGGGAGTTCCGCTGCCAGAAGCCTCCGTGGCCACCGAAAGCCAATCTAGACCCGTTCCGGCACCCTGCCAGAGGGGGAATCCCTCTCCGATGGCCATCTTCATCATCCTGGTGCTCTCCATGACGAGGAGGGAGTAGTTCTCCCTCGGGGCTGAGGGTATGTACCAGTAGCTATGTGTTTGATCTCTCTCTCTCGTGTTCTTGATTTGGCACGATCTTGCTGTATCGCGAGCTTTGTTATTATAGTTGGATCTTATGTTTCTCATCCCCCTCTACTCTATTGTAATGAATTGAGTTTCCCCTTTGAAGTTATCTTATCGGATTGAGTCTTTAAAGATTTGAGAACACTTGATGTTTGTCTTGCCATGCGTATCTGTGGTAACAATGGGATACCACATGATTCACTTGATGTATGTTTTGGTGATCAACTTGCGGGTTCCTCCCATGAACCTATGCATATGGGTTGGCACATGTTTTCGTCGTGATTCTCCGGTAGAAACTTTGGGGCACTCTTTGAGATTCTATGTGTTGGTTGAATAGATGAATCTGAGATTGTGTGATGCATATCGTATAATCATACCCACGGATACTTGAGGTGACATTGGAGTATCTAGGTGACATTAGGGTTTTGGTTGATTTGTGTCTTAAGGTGTTATTGTAGTACGAACTCTAGGGTTGTTTGTGACACTTATAGGAATAGCCCAACGGATTGATTGGAAAGAATAACTTTGAGGTGGTTTCGTACCCTACCATAATCTCTTCGTTCGTTTTCCGCTATTAGTGACTTTGGAGTGACTCTTTGTTGCATGTTGAGGGATAGTTATGTGATCCAATTATGATATTATTGTTGAGGGAACTTACACTAGCGAAAGTATGAACCCTAGGCCCTATTTCCTATCATTGCAATACCGTTTATGCTCACTTTTATCACTTGCTACCTTGCTATTTTTATATTTTCAGATTACAAAAACTATTATCTACTATCCATATACCACTTGTATCACCATCTCTTAGCCGAACTAGTGCACCTATACAATTTACCATTGTATTGGGTGTGTTGGGGAAACAAGAGACTCTTTGTTATTTGGTTGCAGGGTTGCTTGAGAGAGACAATCTTCATCCTACGCCTCCTACGGATTGATAAACCTTAGGTCATCCACTTGAGGGAAATTTGCTACTGTCCTACAAACCTCTGCACTTGGAGGCCCAACAACGTCTACAAGAAGAAGGTTGTGTAGTAGACATCAAGTTATTTTCTGGCGCCGTTGCCGGGGAGGTGAGTGCTTGAAGGTATATCTTTAGATCTTGCAATCTAGTCTTTTAGTTTCTTGTTTTATCACTAGTTTAGTTTATAAAAGAAAATTAAAAAATGGAATTGAGTTTGTCTCATACGCTTCACCTTATTAATATATTTCATGAGTATGATGGAAAGGATAATTGTGCTCAAGTTCTAGAAGAAGAAATCTATAAAATGTTTGGCACTAAATATTTGAATGATGAGCATGATTGCAATGTTGTTAGTATGAATTCCTTGAATATCCATGAAGCTAATGATATGCAAAGCCACAAGCTTGGGGAAGCTATGTTTGATGAAGATGATATTTTTGTCCCCCAAGTTTTGATGAGCAAATTTATTATGATGATAGCATGCCTCCTATTTATGATGATTATATTGATGAAAGTGGATTTGGAGAGGTCATGACTTTATTTTGTGATGAATCCACTATTTCGGAAGAGGTTCCAATTAATTATGAGAACAAAGTTGCTATCTATGATGATTATTGTGAAGACACGTATGCTTTAAAGAATAATGATAACAATGAAACTTGTCATCTTGATTTCGATTTTCAATCCCATGATAGTTACTTTGTTGAGTTTGCTCCCACTACTATTCATGAGAAGAATTTTGCTTATGTGGAGAGTAATAAAATTTCTATGCTTGTAGATCATGAAAATAATGCTTTAGGTGGTGGTTATATTGTTGAATTCATTCATGATGCTACTGAAAATTATTATGAGGGAGGAACATATGCTTGTAGGAGTTGCAATAATATCAAGTTTCCTCTCTATGTGCTTAATATCTTGAAGTTATGCTTGTTTTGCCCTCCTATGCTAGTTGATTGTTGTTCCCATAAGTTATTCACTCACGAAATCCCTATGCATAGGAAGTGGGTTAGACTTAAATGTGCTAGTCATATTCTTCATGATGCTCTCTTTATGTTACAATTCTTATCCTTTATGTGAGCATCATTGAAATCATCATGCCTAGCTAGGGGCGTTAAACGATAGCGCTTGTTGGGAGGCAACCCAATGTTATTTTTGTTCCTTGCTTTTTGTTCCTGTTTAATAATAAATAATTCATATAGCCTCTGTTTAGATGTGGTTTTATATTTTAATTAGTGTTTGTGCCAAGTAGAACCTTTGGGAAGACTTGGGGTGAAGTCTTTATGATCATGCTGTAAAAAAACAGAAACTTTAGCGCTCACGAGAATTGCTGCCATTTTTTATTGGAGAGTGATATTTAGTTAATTATTTTTGAAGATGATTAATAGATAACTTACTCACGTCCAGAAATTTATTTTAGAATTTTTGGGGTTCCAGAAGTATACGTTTGATCCAGATTACTACAGACTGTTCTGTTTTTGACAGATTTTGTTTTCTATGTGTTGTTTGCTTATTTTGATGAATCTATGAGTAGTATCGGAGGGTATGAACCATAGAGAAGTTGGAATACAGTAGATATTACACCAATATAAATTTAGAATGAGTTCATTACAGTACCTTATGATGGTGATTTGCTTTCTTATACTAACGGAGCTTACGAGTTTTCAGTTAAGTTTTGTGTTGTGAAGTTTTCAAGTTTTGGGTAAAGATTCGATGGACTATGGAATAAGGAGTGGAAAGAGCCTAAGCTTGGGAATGCCCAAGGCACCCCAAGGTAATATTCAAGGACAACCAAGAGCCTAAGCTTGGGGATGCCCCGGAAGGCATCCCCTCTTTCGTCTTCGTTCATCGGTAACTTTACTTGGAGCTATATTTTTATTTACCACATGATATGTGTTTTGCTTGGAGCGTCAATTTATTTTGTTAGGATTTGCTTGATGTTATTTAGAACAATGTTTTGCATCTTTTATTTCAATAAAGGTGGCATTGATAGCCTTTACTATGCCTATTTTACAAGTCTTCATGTTGCTGTTTGAAAACAGAAAGTTTACCGCTGTTGAAATAATTCCCTAGAAAATTCAGAATGTGATAAAATGTTGAAACCTTTTGCATATTAAGCTCAGATAAATTTAATACAGTGGTAATTTTCTTTCATAATTTTTGGATCTAGGGAAGTATGGATGTTGCTGCATTCTTTACAGACTGTCCTGTTTAGGCAGATTGCTGTTATGTTTGCATTGTTTGCATATGTTTGCTTCTTTAATGATTCTATTTGAGGATAGACTATTAAATATGCAGAGGCATTTAGTATGCAATGTTGAATAATAATTTTAGTGATTTTCTACAGTAGAGTATGATAAGGTTTTTGCAATGGTTTATACTAACTTATCTCACGAGTCCTTGTTGAGTTTTGTGTGGATGAAGCTTTTGAGATTTAGGGAGACCATGATATGAGAGGAATTAAGGAGGCACAAAATCTCAAGCTTGGGGATGCCCAAGGCATCCCAAGATAACAATTCAAGAAGTCTCAAGCGTCTAAGCTTGGGGATGCCCCGGTTGGCATCCCACCTTTCTTCTTCAACAACTATCGGTTAGTTTCGGTTGATCCTAAGTTTTTGCTTCTTCACATGATGTTTGCCATTCTTAGAATGTCATTTTATTTTGCTTTGCTTGATGTTTGAATAAAATACCAAGATCTGAAATTCTTAAATGTTAGAGAGTCTTCACATAGTTGCATAATTATTCGACTACTCATTGATCTTCACTTATATCTTTTGGAGTAGTTTGTCATTTGCTCTAGTGCTTCACTTATATCCTTTTAGAGCACGGTGGTGGATTTGTTTTATAGAAAATATTGATCTCTCATGATTCACTTAGATTATTTTGAGAGTCTTAAATAGCATGATAATTTACTTAAAATCCAAATATGCTAGGTATTCAAGATTAGTAAAATTTTCTTATGAGTGTTTTGAATACTAAGAGAAGTTTGATGCTTGATGATTGTTTTGAGATATGGAGGTAATAATATCAAAGTCGTGCTAGTTGAGTAGTTGTTAAATTGAGAAATGTTTGTGTTGAAGTTTGCAAGTCCTGTAGCATGCACGTATGGTAAACGTTATGCAACAAATTAGAAACATGAGGTGTTATTTGATTGTCCTCCTTATGAGTGGCGGTCGGGGACGAGCGATGGTCTTTTCCTACCAATCTATCCCAATAGGAGCATGTGCGTAGTGTCGAGTTTTTTGATGACTTGTAGATTTTTGCAATAAGTATGTGAGTTCTTTATGACTAATGTTGAGTCCATGGATTATACGCACTCTTACCCTTCCATCCTTGCTAGCCTCTTCGGTGCCGTGCATTGCCCTTTCTCACATTGAGAGTTGGTGCAAACTTCGCCGGTGCATCCAAACCCCGTGATATGATACGCTCTTTCACACATAAACCTCCTTATATCTTCCTCAAAACATCCACCATACCTACCTATTATGGCATTTCCATAGCCATTCCGAGATATATTGCCATGCAACTTTCCACCGTTCCGTTTATTATGACACGCATCATCATTGTCATATTGCTTTGCATGATCAGGTAGTTGACATCGTATTTGTGGCAAAGCCACTGTTCATAACTTTTCATACATGTCGCTCTTGATTCATATAGAGTTATATCTTGTTCTAGTATCGAGTTGTAATCATTGAGTTGTAAATAAATAGAAGTGTGATGATCATCATTTTCTAGAGCATTGTCCCAAGTGAGGAAAAAAAAAAAGAAAGGCCATAAAAAAGAGAAGGCCCAAAAAAAGAGAAAGGCCATATATATATTAAAAAGGCCCAAAAAGAGAAAAAAAATGAGAGAAAAAGAGAGAAGGGACAATGTTACTATCCTTTGCCACACTTGTGCTTCAAAGTAGCACCATAATCTTCATGATAGAGAGTCTCTTGTTTTGTCACTTTCATATACCAGTGGGAATCTTCTATGGTTACCTCTTCGGTGGCCATCTTCATCATCCCGGTGCTCTCCATGACGAGGAGGGAGTAGTTCTCCCTCGGAGCTAAGGGTATGTACCAGTAGCTATGTGTTTAATCTCTCTCTCTCTCTCGTGTTCTTGATTTGGCACGATCTTGATGTATCGCGAGCTTTGCTATTATAGTTGGATCTTATGTTTCTCCTCCCCCTCTACTCTCTTGTAATGAATTTAGTTTCCCCTTTGAAGTTATCTTATCGGATTGAGTCTTTAAAGATTTGAGAACACTTGATGTATGTCTTGTCGTGCGTATCTGTGGTGACAATGGGATACCACGTGATTCACTTGATGTATGTTTTGGTGATCAACTTGCAGGTTCCACCCATGAACCTATGCATAGGGGTTGGCACATGTTTTTGTCGTGATTCTCCGGTAGAAACTTTGGGGCACTCTTTGAGGTTCTATGTGTTGGTTGAATAGATGAATCTGAGATTGTGTGATGCATATCGTATAATCATACCCATGGATACTTGAGGTGACATTGGAGTATCTAGGTGACATTAGGGTTTTGGTCGATTTGTTTCTTAAGGTGTTATTCTAGTACGGAATCTAGGGCTGTTTGTGACACTTATAGGAAGAGCCCAACGGATTGATTGGAAAGAATAACTTTGAGGTGGTTTCATACCCTACCATAATCTCTTCATTCGTTCTCCGCTATTAGTGACTTTGGAGTGACTCTTTGTTGCATGTTGAGGGATAGTTATGTGATCCAATTATGATATTATTGTTGAGGGAACTTACACTAGCGAAAGTATGAACCCTAGGCCCTATTTCCTATCATTGCAATACCATTTATGCTCACTTTTATCACTTGCTACCTTGCTGTTTATATATTTTCAGATTACAAAAACCATTATCTACTATCCATATTGCACTTGTATCACCATCTCTTCGTCGAACTAGTGCACCTATACAATTTACCATTGTATTGGGTGTGTTGGGGACACAAGAGACTCTTTGTTATTTGGTTGCAGGGTTGCTTGAGAGAGACCATCTTCATCCTACGCCTCCTACGGATTGATAAACCTTAGGTCATCCACTTGAGGGAAATTTGCTACTGTCCTACAAACCTCTACACTTGGAGGCCCAACAACGTCTACAAGAAGAAGGTTGTGTAGTAGACATCAAGGGTCCAAGTCTCCTGGATCATGTTCGTTCCGAAAATCATGTTCTCGAAGGTTTCATTCCGTTTGGACTCCGTTTGATATTCTTTTCTTGTGAAACCCTAAAATAGGAAAAAAAACAACAATTCTGGGTTGGGCCTCTGGTTAATAGGTTAGTCCAAAAAATAATATAAAAGTGTATAATAAAGCCCAATAATGTTTAAAACAGGATATAATATAGCATGGAACAATAAAAAATTATAGAAACGTTGGAGACGTATCATCTTGATACGTCTCCGTCGTATCTACTTTTCCAAACACTTTTTCCCTTGTTTTGGACTCTAACTTGCATCCGGCATAGTTCTGTGTCACCCTAGGTTATGACTGTTACATGATGAACCGCATCCGGCATAATTCTTTATCACCAATCCATTGCCTACGAGCTTTCCATACATTGTTCTTTGCTTATTTACTTTTTCATTGCTATTGCTATCATGACTAACAAATACCAAAAACATTACTTTTGTAAACCCTACAGCGGGAATCCCTCACGCTTGCGCGACACGGAGAGCACCATAGGACTGCACCAATAATAAAACATGCAACTCAAACCAATCACGATCATCAATTAACCCATAGGACAAAATGGATCTACTCAAACATCATAGGATAGCCATACATCATTGGGAAATAATATATAGCGTTGAGCACCATGTTTAAGTAGAGATTACAGCGGGTAAAAGAGGGGTTACACCGCTGCATAGAGGGGGAAGAGTTGGTGATGATGGCGGTGAAGTTGTTGGTGAAGATTGCGGTGATGATGATGGCCCCCGGTGGCACTCCGATGCCACCGGAAGCGAGGGGGAGAGAGCCCCCCTCCTTCTTATTTTTCCTTGACCTCCTCCCTAGATGCGAGAAGGGTTTCCCCTCTGGTCCTTGGCCTCCATGGCATGGGAGGGGCGAGAGCCCCTCCGAGATTGGATTTGTCTCTCTGTTTCTCTCTGTTTCTGCGTTCTCAGATTCTACCCTTTCACCGTTTCTTATATTCCCGGAGATTCATAACTCCGATTGGGCTGAAATTATAACACTATCTCTATCCGGATATTAGCTTTCTTGCGGTGAAATAAGGGCACCAACCGCCTTACGGGGTGGCCACGAGGGTCAGGGGTGCGCCCCCCTGCCTCGTGCCTCCCTCGGGCACCGTCTCGCGTGGATTTCTCTTCCCAAAAATCATATATATTCCAAAAAAATCTCCGTCGGTTTTTATCCCGTTTGGACTCCGTTTGATATGGATATTCTGCAAAACAAAAAACATGCAACAAACAGGAATTGGCACTGGGCACTGGATCAATATGTTAGTCCCAAAAATAGTATAAAAAGTTGCCAAAAGTATATGAAAGTTGTAGAATATTGGCATGGAACAATGAAAAATTATAGATACGATGGAGACGTATCATTTACCTTGCGTACCAACATGCTATCAAAATGGTTGTGATGGGGTGGTATCCTCTTTTGAATGATTTAAGTGACTTGACTTGGCACATGTTCACGCATGCAGTTGAAACAAAATCAACATAGCCTTCACGATATTTATGTTCATGGTGGATTATATCCTACTCATGCTTGCACTCAATGTTCATTGACTTTAATGCATGTTCATGGCTGTTGTTGCTCTCTAGTTGGTCGCCTCTCAGTCTTTTGCTAGCCTTCACCTGTACTAAGCGGGAATACTGCTTGTGCATCCAATTTCATAAACCCCAAAGTTACTCCATATGAGTCCACTATACCTTCCTATATGCGGTATCTACCTGCCGTTCCAAGCAAATTTGTATGTGCCAACCTCTAAACCTTCAAATAAGCATTCTATTTTGTATGCTCAAATAGCTCATGTATCAACTAGGGCTGTCTGTATCTTCCATGTTAGGCGGGTTATTCTCAAGAGGAGTGGACTCCGCTCCTCACTCACGAGAAAATGGCTGGTCGCCGGGATGCCCGGTCCCATGCTTTATGCAAATCAAATCAAAATAATTGCAAAAAAACTCCCACTGGGACTGTTGTTAGTTGGAGGCACTCGTTGTTTCGAGCAAGCCATTGACTGATGCTTGTTGGTGGAGGGGGAGTATAAACTTTACCATTCTGTTTGGAAACCGCCTATAATGTGTGTAGCATGGAAGATATCGCCATCTCTTGGTTGTTATGTTGACAATGAAAGTATACCGCTCAAAATATTATTCATATCTATTTCAAAACCGAGCTCTGGCACCTCTACAACTCCATGCTTCCCTCTGTGAAGGGCCTATCTATTTACTTTTATGTTGAGTCATCCTCCTCTTATTAAAAAGCACCCGCTGGAGAGCACCTCTATCATTTGCATTCATTACTGCTTAGTTTACATTGAGTATGACTTGACTGGATCTCTTTTACCATGAATCAAGATGTCTAGTCAGTCCTTGATCTTTAAAGGTGCTCTGCATTTATGTTTTGCGGTCTCAGAAAGGGCTAGAGAGATACCATCTTGTTATATCATATTATGATTGTTTTGAGAAAGTGTTGTCTTCCGAGATTTATTATTATTGCTCGCTAGTTGATTATGCCATTGATATGAGTAAACATGAGACCTAAGCGTTATTGTGAATATGGTTAGTTCATAATCTTTGTTGAAAACTTGAATGCTGGCTTTACATATTTGCAACAACAAGAGCAAACAGAGTTTGTAAAAGTTTTTCTTTATCACTTTTAGTTTATCAACTGAATTGCTTGAGGACAAGCAAAGGTTTAAGCTTGGGGGAGTTGATACGTCTCCGTCGTATCTACTTTTCCAAACACTTTTGCCCTTGTTTTGGACTCTAACTTGCATGATTTGAATGTATCTAACCCGGACTGACGTTGTTTTCAGCAGAATTGCCATGGTGTTATTTATGTGCAGAAACAAAAGTTCTCGGAATGACCTAAAACTTCACGGGGAGTATTTTTCAGAAATAATAAAAATACTGGCAAAAGATGAAGACCAGGGGGCCTACACCCTAGCCATGAGGGTGGGGGGCGTGCCTGCCCCCCTGGGCACGCCCCCTACCTCGTGGGCCCCCTGGAGCAACTCCGACCTCAACTCCAACTCTATATTTTTGGTTTCGGAGAGAAAAAATCAAGGAGAAAGATTCATCGCGTTTTACGATACGGAGCTGCCGCCAAGCCCTAAAACCTCTCGGGAGGGCTGATCTGGAGTCCGTTCGGGGCTCCGAAGAGGGGAATCAGTCGCCATAATCATCATCAACCATCCTCCATCACCAATTTCATGATGCTCACCGCCGTGCGTGAGTAATCCCATCGTAGGCTTGCTGGACGGTGATGGGTTGGATGAGATTTATCATGTAATCGAGTTAGTTTTGTTAGGGTTTGATCCCTAGTATCCACTATGTTCTGAGATTGATGTTGCTATGACTTTGCTATGCTTAATGCTTGTCACTAGGGCCCGAGTGCCATGATTTCAGATCTGAACCTATTATGTTTTCATCAATATATGAGTGTTCTAGATCCTATCTTGCAAGTCTATAGTCACCTACTATGTGTTATGATCCGGTAACCCCGAAGTGACAATAATCGGGACCACTCCCGGTGATGACCGTAGTTTGAGGAGTTCATGTATTCACTATGTGTTAATACTTTGGTCTGGTACTCTATTAAAAGGAGGCCTTAATATCCCTTAGTTTCCGTTAGGACCCCGCTGCCACGGGAGGGTAGGACAAAAGATATCATGCAAGTTCTTTTCCATAAGCACGTATGACTATATTCGGAATACATGCCTACATTACATTGATGAATTGGAGCTAGTTCTGTGTCACCCTAGGTTATGACTGTTACATGATGAACCGCATCCGGCATAATTCTCCATCACCGATCCATTGCCTATGAGATTTCCATATATTGTTCTTCGCTTATTTACTTTCCGTTGCTATTGCTATCATCACTGCAAAATACCAAAACATTACTTTTGCTATCGTTACCTTTTGCTACCGTTACTACTACTATCATATTACTTTGCTACTAAATACCTTACTGTAGATATTAAGTTTCCAGGTGTGGTTGAATTGACAACTCAGCTGCTAATTCTTGAGAATATTCTTTGGCTCCCCTTGTGTCGAATCAATAAATTTGGGTTGAATACTCTACCCTCGAAAACTGTTGCGATCCCTATACTTGTGGGTTATCAAGACTATTTTCTGGCGTCGTTGCCGGGGAGCATAGCTCTATTCTTTGAGTCACTTGGGATTTATATATCTTCTTATCATTATGAAGAACTTGAAAGATCCAAGAACCAAGATTTACCCCTCAACTATGAGGGGAGGTAAGGAACTGCCATCTAGCTCTACACTTGATTCACCTTCTGTTTTGAGTAAGCTTGCGACACCTAAACCTGCTTCTGTTATTAATTCTGATATGTCGCATGTTATTGATGATGCCACTTCTGCTATGCACGATACTTATGATGAAACTACTTCTATGCCTGATACTACTGTGCCACTTGGTGAATTTCTTGATGAACAACTTGCTAGGGCTAGAGAGAATGAAATTATTGAAACTGATTATATTGAAGATAGTGATGATGAAGACTCTCCCCCTAATAAATATGAATTTCCTGTTGTGCCTGAGGGTTATGTTCTAGATGAAGAATCTGCTAGAGCTATTCTTGCTTGTAATGATAGAAGTGCTCTTAAGAAGTTATTAGCTAAATGGAAGAAGCAATCTCTTAATGCTAGAATGAAACCTGATCCTGCTTTTGCTACTTCACCTATATCTTTTACTGATAAGG